>NW_026712346.1:3090000-3276442 GCF_030504385.1 Musca domestica
ACAGACATATATAGTCACCGGTCCATCCAGTTCAACTGTTTGATTCATCGTCAGTTCTACGGCTTTCCTGACATCAAAGATTTCTGCCTGGAATACGCCTCAACCTTTATTGAGTTTGAATGAATTCCGGATATTCAGGATAACGCGGAAAACACTGCTAAAAGGTGATCCTAGTTGTACGTATTCTACTTGCTGAGTCTTTCTTAGAATTCCGGACTTAAACATTTTCAAATTAAATGAAATCTTTTGGAATTGAAATGAAACCTTTTGCAACCAAAATGAAACTTCTTGCAAACGTAAATAATAGATCACATGTATTAAAAAGTATACATTAACTTTTTTTTAATAGCCCCCCAAATTAGCCTAGACACGCATTTTAAGCCAAATCGATTCGAAAATATAATCAAAAAAATTTCCGCGAAGATGACATTAATTTAACTATCATAAATAAAGTTTCGTCGATTTATAAAAGCTAGGGACCCCGTAAAGTATGTTAAAGAGTAGAAATCTTTGTTGATTTCATTATGTCCGTGAGCCTCTTCGTTCACCATTTGCAATTACGATAGAGCTCACAAAATTTAATACGAGTTTTTCAAACTTTGCACAGGCTTTTATATTATTCTTAGGATGATTGACGTTACAAAAGGTATGTGTTTGTTCTCATTTAGATACAGACCTCATATAATATTATCTTATAATATTCGTCGACCAAATGTTCTCTTATTTGGCCGATTTGAGGTATTTTGAAGGACTCAAAAGCATTTTTGAGATTATAAATCAAAATATTACAACAAAAGTCCACTTTATGATTTATTTTCTATTTCCCAGTACCCCTTTATATGCGTTATATCATCGTATTTCATTGAATTTTAACAAATCCTATTTCAATTAATCTATATCCGTCTGTGTTTGTGGCCGTTCGTTAAAATCGCAATAAAAGCGAAATATTTAGGTTAATCTTTGAACATATATACAATATTCCTAGGAAGTTAGAATATATACGTTTCTTTTATGTAAAATAATACCGCTAAACATTCGTCTTTTTGTATGTTTTTGTTATAATTTCTTCCGAATTAACTGTAATTTGACATTTAAAGTTTTCAGTATTGTGAAATCAATACCGGTAATAACTGTTTACTATTTAATTTACTATTGTTCCCCATTATGCATAGCCCCAATTTAAAAGTAGATTTTAAATCTTTTCATGCTTTGAGTAATATTTTTAATCAAAATTGTATAGAATATATGCAAAATTTCTCGATTTTGTTTTCTTTTTCAATAAGAATTTTTAATTCCAAAAGGCATTCTGAAATAATTCTATACATACGATTTTACTAGAGGCTTTTTTCAAAATTTTTATTTATGAAAACGTTTCCACTATAATTACAAATAACCAAAAGGACATTTCAGTCAATTCGGCCAAGCAGTTCTCAACTGATGTGTTACTAAATTTTTTTAAATTGTATACATATAAATTTAAAGAAGTATGTGTGGCCAGTTCTTCTGACCCCAAACAGTTCATTTTGAATTACTATTTTCGATTGTACATTTGTAGTGTTGTTTTTTTTTTTTTTTTTGTATTTCTTTTTGAATTCTAGTATGATGTGTATTCTTTTTGGGAAGTATAAAGAGGTAGCGAAACTGATAAGATGATGTCGAAATAATTTAACGCGGTCACAACAAAGTTAAACGATAATTATTTTTGTAAAATCGCTAAAAAATCAAAAAGGACCTTTAAACATTTATCTTTTTCTGTCGGAAAAGGAACGGACGGATTTCTACAATTCATACAATTTCTGGTATCTTGGACAAAAAATCGTGTAAAGATATGCTAATAAAAAAAACCAACCTGTGGTCAGAAAAACACATTTTGTATTCTATTGAATTTGTAACCCTCAAGAGAATATTGGTAAGTGAGTTTTCACATGGGGTTATTATAGATGTTATTTATCATACAGGTTCCGAAAAATAAGATCATATTAATAATATCTAAAACCGATGGTAGGCGAAGATCTATTATAATTTTTGACATGAATGTTTATTTCTATTTAGAAATTACTATGGAGTAAGTCAGAGTCGATGGAGTCAGGCCGGCAACGCGGACCGGGCCAGCTAGTAATCAATAAAAATTCCTCTTTAACTATATATTAGTTATAATTAGTTGATTTAATTTTAAACCTACTAAAAATAAAAAATTTTGTAATTTTTCCTTCTAGAAAACTAAAAGTTTCATTTGATTTGCAAAAAGTTTCATTTCGGTTGCAAAAGGTTTCATTTCCGCTGCAAAAGGTTTCATTTCCACTGCAAAAGGTTTCATTTCCGCTTGTTTCATTTCAATTGCAAAAGGTTTCATTTAATTTGTAAATGCCATATATAGATTTCTTAATTTTTCAATTATAGTTATAGCAAACTATTAATCTTACCCAATAAAGGATTCTCGCTGTGCAGCTTCTTTGATTTTTAACAGCAGATCCATTATGAAGATAGGACAGTCTTGTTGTGTAGGTACACAAATTTATGCTTCGTTGAGTTTACCCCTTGTATTGTATTACACGATATCATATAACGCAAGATATCACGATATCATAGAGCCCATAAAATATCTACATTCACGATCAATGATGTCGTTTGTCTCAAAAAATCAAACAAGGTGCGAAGCGGGAATCCGTTTTAGGATGATTAATAGTTTGGTATAACTATAAAACATTTTAGTAAAGCTACATTTCGCATTTCAGTCCTGCCTATACAATTTATAGTAATAAGGGACAACATTTGTTTCAAGTCCTTTTTTGCGTTACGTATTAAGATTATTTAATATGGAAGAATTTCATATCAAATCAATAAAGAACACTTTGTTATTGTAACAATTGAAAAATTAAGAAATAATATTACTAAATATGGATATTAATAACCGATAAAAAATCGTTGACTATATATTAGTAACAATTAGTTAATTTAATTTTAAACCAATAAACATTAAAATGTGTTGTTATATTCCTTGGAAAAAGTTTCATTTGGATTGCAAAAGGTTTCATCTCAAATGCAAAAGGTATCATTTCCACTGCAAATGGTTTCATGTCCACTTGAAAAGATTTCAAATGCTATATATGTTATCGATTTTAATACTTTTTCTTGTCTAGGTTTTTTGATTTGACGTTTTTATTAGCTCGTTAATAGTTTAATTGGGAAAGTCATTTTAGCTTAATGTTTCTTTTATCTTCATTTCAGGCGCTGGTTGGAATTCGGGATGACTTATATTGGGTACTCTTTAAATAAATTTGTTGCCGTTTTAATTTATTATGTTAAGGTAGAAGTTGAGTAATCCTCCTGACGCAGATGGCTTTTGGTACCACTGTAAAAGCGTATTTGTACTATTGAACATTAAACAACTGGGTTTGGTAGATCCTGAGTTTATTAATCTAATGTGTTAAGATACACCTTTAGTAGGATATAAATGCACCTAAGCTGATGTTTTTTACGTACACATACCAAATGAGAGTCAATAATTATCAATATAGAGAAAATTGATGTTGGAAAACAATTGTTTTTTCACATTGGTGACCTTCTGCAAGGTAAATAATGCATATTTCATAGTATTATCTTGAGCATATACAATTTTAGGTATTTTTGAGATACTCAATGTGTTATTGATTTCAATTAATTTCTTTAATACGCATGATATGTCATCTACATATTTGGTTATTGTTCTTGGTTTTCAGTTTTCGTCAGTTTTTCTATCGAAGCGTCCAATAATTCATCCATTATAATGTCGGCAATGATCGGTGAAGTTGGCGTTTCAATTGAAATATATATATATATATATATATATATATATATATATATATATATATGTATATATATATATGTATATATAAGCGAATTGGACTTTTAGTAAGAAAAGGATTTCTATCCTCCTTCCCAAACATTCAATTTATCTTAAATCGCCTTTGCAGGTCATGATATCGATCATAAATTACGGATAAGGGTACAACCCGATTTCATATTTATATAACCATCGTATGATTTGAGCTATTTTTGGGGTCTTGGCCACTTTTTTCTTTTTTGGCCCTTATTTGGCATCTTTGTTTCTAAGGGGGAAGAGAACCTCTTCGCATATTGGTCTTGACCACATTCAACAATTGATTTGCCTAAAAAAATGTATTTATGCTACCCTGGGATAGGGAACCATCATACAAATCATTTCCACATAGAATTTGTAACCCCAAGAGAATATTGGTTGGGAACGTAGCTTTGGGATGTACAACTATATGAAATCAATTGTGAAAACATGAACAAATTACAAATATAAGAAAGTAGCACGGAACCGAATATTTGATGAATCGTCATTGAATTATACTATGATGAAAAATATGGACTTTATCGGGTCTCTAACTTAAAATTTAAATGGCAAATAAAATTAATTCCCATCTTACGATAATGGGTGTAAAATAGTAATTATATTTGACTATTCTGAAATCATTCTGCCCTCAATTATGAGGCGGATAAAACTATTTTTACTTATTTAAATCACGCGAATTTTTTTCAGTTTGGCATGCTATGTTGTTCTGCTATATTTTTGATTTGGCCTCTATTTGTCATCTTGGATTATAAAGGAGTAGAAGAAATTTTTCAATGTAGGTCGATGTTTCGGAGTAGTGTCTATATAAAGGTACCTCCTGATTTTACCACAATTCAAAGGATTTGGCTACAAATGTGTATTTGGGGGGTGAAATCAAAATATCTACAAATTTTAGAATTTTCTCCATGTAATATTACCCCCTCAAGTCCACCTTTTGGCGGACAAACAGACCGACATGGTTAGGGAGACTTATGAGGGCTCTAATTCACAATCTAAGGTGCTAATGGGTTTAAAAAAGTAATTAACTATGGTTATTCTTAAATCATTCAGCCCTCAATTATGAGGTGTACAAAAGACAGTAAATTCCAAATTACTGCCCATTTGACTGGAAAATTTTGCTACGATTTTTACCATACTAAAAATTAATTTGATCGATTCATATATACTTTTTAATAGATTTGTACATCCACAACCCTCGGTTTAAATATTGAAGCCCACGGCTTAAATATGGGTACAGGTATTTTAAAACACTTTTAATCGACCAGTACGTGAACACGTATATCAGTCATATCTGTGAATAATTATGCTTTGACAAATATGCATAATAGAACAAGAACAAAAACACTATCACTACAAAAACAAACTTTGCTGTAAAAAAGATCTGCTAATAGAACTCGAGTCGAATTTGGGGGGTTTCTGGCGTTTAATTCGCATATGCTTAATCGCAATAAGTTCGAAATACATACTACATTCCAGAGAACGGCTCTTGTTAGCCATCATTCACACCAAATATGCCAAATAAGCCGCTTAACCAACTGCGAAACGCGTCCAACTGCGAAATTTATCCAAAGGATAAAAATATACTGGACTATCTCACTACAAAACAACAACAACAAATTGGTAGAAAAAATATACAAAAAATAAATAATATTATTAACACAATGTAGACAATGTATGACGACAACCACAGCAAATGCTCTGAGAATCTACGGAATTCTAAAGAGATACAAGGAAAGTAACCCATTACGACCAATATGTTCATCCATCAACTCAAAACACTATACCGATGACTCATCATGTAACATTAAAGACGCTACAGATTTCAAAACCAGAAAAATGAACATGGAAATTGAAGAAGATGAGGTGCTAATATCGTTTGACGTCACGTCGGTGTTCTCCAGGGTACCAATAATCCTAACTTTAAGAAAAATAGAATATTTTGAAAACACTTTACATCACCTTTACCCTTTTGTATACAAGACAAAATATATATATTTTTATATACAGAAGAAGTGTACGAAAAACGTAAAGGACTTTCAATTGAAACGCCAACTTCACCGATCATTGCCGACATTATAATGGAGGAATTATTGGACGCTTCGATAGAAAAACTGACGAAAACTGAAAACCAAGAACAATAACCAAATATGTAGATGACATATCATGCGTATTAAAGAAATTAATTGAAATCAATAACACATTGAGTATCTCAAAAATACCTAAAATTGTATATGCTCAAGATAATACTATGAAATATGCATTATTTACCTTGCAGAAGGTCACCAATGTGAAAAAACAATTGTTTTCCAACATCAATTTTCTCTATATTGATAATTATTGACTCTCATTTGGTATGTGTACGTAAAAAACATCAGCTTAGGTGCATTTATATCCTACTAAAGGTGTATCTTAACACATTAGATTAATAAACTCAGGATCTACCAAACCCAGTTGTTTAATGTTCAATAGTACAAATACGCTTTTACAGTGGTACCAAAAGCCATCTGCGTCAGGAGGATTACTCAACTTCTAACTTAACATAATAAATTAAAACGGCAACAAATTTATTTAAAGAGTACCCAATATAAGTCATCCCGAATTCCAACCAGCGGAGGAAATGAAGATAAAAGAAACATTAAGCTAAAATGACTTTCCCAATTAAACTATTAACGAGCTAATAAAAACGTCAAATCAAAAAACCTAGACAAGAAAAAGTATTAAAATCGATAACATATATAGCATTTGAAATCTTTTCAAGTGGACATGAAACCATTTGCAGTGGAAATGATACCTTTTGCATTTGAGATGAAACCTTTTGCAATCCAAATGAAACTTTTTCCAAGGAATATAACAACACATTTTAATGTTTATTGGTTTAAAATTAAATTAACTAATTGTTACTAATATATAGTCAACGATTTTTTATCGGTTATTAATATCCATATTTAGTAATATTATTTCTTAATTTTTCAATTGTTACAATAACAAAGTGTTCTTTATTGATTTGATATGAAATTCTTCCATATTAAATAATCTTAATACGTAACGCAAAAAAGGACTTGAAACAAATGTTGTCCCTTATTACTATAAATTGTATAGGCAGGACTGAAATGCGAAATGTAGCTTTACTAAAATGTTTTATAGTTATACCAAACTATTAATCATCCTAAAACGGATTCCCGCTTCGCACCTTGTTTGATTTTTTGAGACAAACGACATCATTGATCGTGAATGTAGATATTTTATGGGCTCTATGATATCGTGATATCTTGCGTTATATGATATCGTGTAATACAATACAAGAGGTAAACTCAACGAAGCATAAATTTGTGTACCTACACAACAAGACTGTCCTATCTTCATAATGGATCTGCTGTTAAAAATCAAAGAAGCTGCACAGCGGGAATCCTTTATTGGGTAAGATTAATAGTTTGCTATAACTATAATTGAAAAATTAAGAAATCTATATATGGCATTTACAAATTAAATGAAACCTTTTGCAATTGAAATGAAACAAGCGGAAATGAAACCTTTTGCAGTGGAAATGAAACCTTTTGCAGCGGAAATGAAACCTTTTGCAACCGAAATGAAACTTTTTGCAAATCAAATGAAACTTTTAGTTTTCTAGAAGGAAAAATTACAAAAATTTTAATTTTTAGTAGGTTTAAAATTAAATCAACTAAAGGTTCTCTCCCCCCTTAGAAACAAAGATGCCAAATAGCACCAGAAAAAATTGCTAAATTATATTGAAATCAGTTGAGGTTTGGATATAGCTAACATATATATTTCGGTCGATTTCATACATGTTATGCACCAAACATGATATATATGACCGATACCAATGAAATTCAGAATGTGTGGCGGAATTTGGTTACAATAATAAATGTGACAAATTAATTGGAAATTAGTTAAGATTTGGATATAGCTCCGATATATAGATATTATCGGCCGATTTCACATATTTGACGCACCAATTTCAATGAAATATGAAAGGTGTGGCGGAGTTTGGAGTAAAAGTAATTTTTTTAAAATTATATTTAAACCGGATCAGATTGGGATATGATTTTAATAAGAACCATTGACCCACAACGCCTAAGGCTAACACTAAAAAATAACACAACAATTGATTTGAAATACGCTTATTACGGCGAAGTATGTTGCTATATGTTGCTATGTTGCTATAAGGACAAACCCTTCGTGTATGTATGTCATTTTGGTTATTTACGCATTAAAGTAGTGCAATAATGATTTCAGCTATTTTTGGGGTGTTGACCACTTTTTTAATTTTTTTTTTGGCCCTTTCAAAGGAGTTAGACAACCTCTTCGTATAAAATCTGAAGTTTTTGTAGTAGGGCACATATTGGTCCCCAAGTCCACTTTCACATCTAATGTGTGGTCAGAAAAGAAAATTTTGTATTCTATTGAATTTGTAACCCCCCAAGAGAATATATGAAATAAATTTTGAAAACATGTACAAATTACAAATATAAGAAAGTAGCACGGGACAGAATATTTGTTGAATCGTTATAGAATTACACTATGATGAAATATATGGGGTGCCCAACTTACAATTTAAATGTCAAATAAAATTAAAAAAGAAAATAGTAATTATATTTGGCTATTCCGAAATCATTCTGCCCTCAATTATGAGGTGGATAAAACTATTTTTACTTATTTGAATCACGCGAATTTTTTCAGTTTGACATGCTCCGATGTAGGTCGATGTTTCGGAGTAATGCCCATATAAAGGTGCCTCCTGAGTTTATAATATTTCAAAGGATTTGGCTAAAAATGTGTATTTGGGGGGTGAAAATCTTACACAAAATTTCAACATATCTACAAATTTTAGAATTTTCTCTATGTAATAGTACCCCCTCAAGTCCACCTTTTGGCGGACAAACAGACCGACATGGATAGGGGGACTTATGAGGACTCTAATGCACAATCTAAGGTGTTAATGGGTTTAAAAAATTATTAGCTTTGGCTATTCTTAAATCATTCAGCCCTCAATTATGAGGTGTACAAAATACAGTAAATTCCAAATTACTGCTCATTTGACTTGAAAATTTTGCTACGATTTTCACCATACTAAAAATTAATATGATCCCTTACATGGGGATAAAATTGATACATACTTTTTAATGGATTTGTATAGCTCATCCACACATTTGAAGTCCACGGTTTAAATATTGAAGCCCACGGCTTAAATATGGTTACAGGTATTTTAAAACACTTTTAATCGACCAGTACGTGAACACTTATATCAGTCATATCTGTGAATAATTATGCTTTGACAAATATGCGTAATAGACAAAAACTACGGGATATGGATATTTTTTTTTTTTTTAATATTCGTTCTACGCTGGGTTAGGTTTTTATTCAAAGAAAAAGTGACCACGCCCAATTTTACGCCCATTTTTTGATTTACCTAAAATCCTAATATTTGCCAAAATCACGAAGATATATGTTCCACAGTTAGCATGTGACGTAATCTTGACTCTCCCTCTAACCTTAGTTATCTGTTTGGGGTCAGAGGAACTGCCCACACCTACTTTTTTAAATCTGTATGTAAACAATTTAAGAAAGTTTAGTAACACACTAGTTGAAAACGGCTGGGCCGATTTGACTCAAATTTTCTTTTGGTTATTTGTAATTACAGTGGAAACGTTTTCATGAAAGAAAATGTTGGGAAAAGCCTCTATA
Source organism: Musca domestica (assembly GCF_030504385.1). NCBI lineage: Eukaryota > Metazoa > Arthropoda > Insecta > Diptera > Muscidae > Musca > Musca domestica. Next base: position 3,099,563 of record NW_026712346.1, read on the forward strand.
AAAATCGCGGAACTGAAAAAAATGACTTTTATATTTTGATATGGAGTTTTGTGTAGAATTGTTTCAAAATGCTTTTTGGAATTTCAGATTCCTATTGAAAAAACCAAAAAAATCGAGAAATTTTGCTTATTTTCTATACATGCTGTTATATGGTTGACAAACCAAAATTTTCAATTTTGACTTAAAAATACTTTTCAAAGCATCAAAACATTAAAAATCGCAACGTAATTTTAAATTGGGCTATGCCTAATGGGGAACCAATAGTAGCCAGTTGTTTCCGGTATTGCTTTAACAATACCGAAAACTTTAAATGTCAAGTTACAGATAATTCGGTAGAAATTGTAACAAGAACATGCAAAAAGATTAATTTTTAGTGGTATTATTATACCTAAACGAAACTGATATATTCTAACTTCCTAGGAATATTGTAGTTCAAAGATTAACCTAAATATTTCGCCTTTATTGCGATTTCAACGAACGGCCGCATACACAGACAGATATAGTTTAATCGACTGGTAAAAACTAAATACCTCATAACATGATCTTCTAAAAATTACGAATTCTAAAATTACTTTTGATTTGGAAAATATTGCTAAGACTGATAATTGAGAATTGAAAATTTAATTAAATACCATGATATAACGAATATTAAGAGGTACTGGGGAATACAAAATAAATCATAAAGTGGACTTTTGTTGTTATTTTGTGACAAATGATTTATAACCTGAAAAATACTTTTGAGCCCTTCAAAATACCTAAAATTTAGAGCACATTTGGTAGACAAATATTGGGAGATAATATTATGGGGAAACTACTTGACACCTGTTTGGAAAAACTTACAACAAATCGTCGGTTTGTGACGAAGTATGTTGACGATCTTTTTGTGATTCTTGAAACAAGTGCAACACAAGGCACATTGACAATGTTAAACAGCTTTAATAACAATATCAAATTTACGATGAAGGAGGAATTACATGGAAGCTTACCCTATTTGGATACAATAGTCTGTAGGAACAATGAGAAAATAGAATTTGATTGGTATCAAAAAACGACAGCTTTCGGCAGAATCATTAATTTCTTTTCAAAGCATCCGAAACAAATAATAATTAACACTGAATTAACAAATTTTGTACACAGAGTATTGAATATAAGTGACGAATAATAAGTCGAATCGAAAAAAAAATCAGAGAAATACTGACAATGAATAATTTTCCAATGAACATGATCAACAACTTTATTGAATATAGACCTACAAGACCAAAGCAGGAAAAAGAGGAAAAAACATACAAGTCGATGTTTTACATACCACACATGTCAGAAAGGTTCCTAAAATCTAAAATATACGACAAGAATACATTTACAATAGCGCAAAAAACGAACAAAACTTTAAAATTTTTTTCAGTGACACTAAAAGCAAAATAAACACCGAAGACAAACACAACGTAATTTACCAAATAGAATGCGAGGGAAACAACAACGAAAAATGTGGGAAACTGTACGTTGGTTCAACAAAAAAACAGACTTAAAACGAGAATGTCTGGTCACAAGTCAATCATCAAATCCAGAAACGAAAATGAGACACAAAAGACAGCTCTTGCTGAGCATTGCACACCAAACTTTCAGAATATTAAAATACTACGGAGAGTAAATATAACAGGAGATTGACTTTAGAAATGTTACATATTAATAACCTATCAACAACAAAGAGAATAAACTATAAGAGCGACACGGATAACGCAGCTTATTGCTACCGCCATCTCACACAGAAAAATAGATCGTACAATATGAAAAACAACTCAGTGCAATATTTACCACAGACGATGATAGTTAAATTCTATCGTAGGTTTGAGTAAAACTTGACACTTTTATGGATGTTTTACATGTATGCAATATATTTATTTTCTGTGTATTTTTCTGTTTGTCTTTTATTGTTTTTTAAATAATTTAATGCTGTGATAACATGAAGTATAAAAATCAAAATGTATTTTTGTAGATCTCCCTGAAGATGCAATGTAACCCATTGCGAAATATCGAATTTTAATAAAGAAAAAACCCAGACCTAAAGCTCAAAGAAAAATTTATTTATTGAGGGATATATTTAAAGGGAAACAGATATATTCCTTTATGTAACATCAATAAATCTAAGAATAATATGTGCTAAGTCTGAAAGACGCATATTAAATTTGGTGTCCTCTATCGTAATTGCCAATGGTGAATGTAGAGGCTCACGGACATAATTTAATCAAAGATTTAAACTTTTTAAATACTTTATGAGGTCTCTAACTTTTATAAATCAACGAAACTTTATTTATGATTGTTAAATTAAAGTCATATTGCCAGGATTTCAATTTGGGAATTACTATAGATTCTGAAGTCCAAAACTGCAAGAAATTTAATAGATATGGAAATAATCCATCCAATGAGAACTTTAAACGCAAAATTCATTGGGACTGCAATCAGTGAAACACCGAATATGAAGAGCACTGTTATTATACCCTCCACCATACTATGGAGGGTATATTAATTTTGTCATTCCGTTTGTAACTCCTCGAAATACTCATGTCAGACCCAACAAAGTATATATATTCTTGATCAGCGTAAAATTCTAAGACGATTTAGCCATGTCCGTCTGTCTGTCTGTGTGTCTGTCTGTCTGTCTGTCTGTCTGTCTGTCCGTCTGTCTGTCTGTTGTAATCACGCTATCTTTCGAACAAATTGAGATAGAAGGCTAAAATTTTGCACACATGTATATTTTCCCAGTAGGCAGGTTATGTTCGTAAATGGGCCATGCAGGTCGAAGTTATCATATAGCCCCCATATAACGGTACCTCCCGATATTCGGTATTTTGATGATTTTAGCGACATTATTCACCGGAATTGTTTCAAATTTGGCATTTGAAGTTCTTAAGGGATACTACAGCGTAAGACAGAAAATTATCTGTGCAGGTCTACGTCTTCGTGTAGCCCACATATAACGGTACCCCCCGATATTCGGTATTTTGATGATTTTAGCGACATTATTTAGTGGAATTGTTCCAAATTTGGTATTTGAAGTTCGTAATAGATACTGCAGCATAAAACAGAAAATGGGCCATGTAGGTCCACGTCTTCATATAGCCCCCATATACCGTACCCCCCAATATTCGGCATTTTGATGATTTAAGCCACACTATTTACCGGGATTGTTTCAAATTTCGCATGTGAAGTTCGTAATGGATATTTCAGCCCATGCTAGAAAATTGTCTGTGCAGGTCCACGTCTACGTATAGCCCCCATATAACGGTACCCCCCATATTCGGAATTTTGATGATTTTAGCTACATTATAAACAGATTTTTCTTCAAGTTTCGCATGTAAATATTGTAATAACTTATGAAAAACGTTGCCTATGCAGGTCCACGTCGTCGTATAAGCATTCGGTATTTTTAGGGTTTTAACAGAATTCTTAACGGATTTTATTATTATTATTATTTTTTTTTATACCCTCCACCATACTATGGAGGGTATATTAATTTTGTCATTCCGTTTGTAACTCCTCGAAATATTCATGTCAGACCACAAAGTATATATATTCTTGATCAGCGTAAAATTCTAAGACGATTTAGCCATGTCCGTCTATGTGTCTGTCTGTCTGTCTGTCTGTCTGTCTGTCCGTCTGTCTGTCTGTTGTAATCACGCTATCTTTCGAACAAATTGAGATAGAAGGCTAAAATTTTGCACACATGTATTTTTCCCAGTAGGCAGGTTAAGTTCGTAAATGGGCCATGTAGGTCCAAGTTATCATATAGCCCCCATATAACGGTACCTCCCGATATTCGGTATTTTGATGATTTTTGCGACATTATTCACCGGAATTATTTCAAATTTGGCCTTTGAAGTTTGTAATGGATGCTACAGCCTAAGACAGAAAATTATCTGTGCAGGTCCACGTCTTCCTGTAGCCCCCATATAACGGTACCCCCCGATATTCGGTTTTTTGATGATTTTAGCAACATTGTTTACCGGAATCGTTTCAAATTTGGTATTTGAAGTTCGTAATGGATACTACATCCTATATCAACAAATGAGCCATGTAGGTCCACGTCTTCATATAGCCCCCATATAACGGTACCCCCGATATTCGGTATTTTGATGATTTTAGCGACATTGTTTACTGGAATCGTTTCAAATTTGGTATTTGAAGTTCGTAATGGATACTTCATCCAAAGTTAAAGAATGAGCCATGTAGGTCCACGTCTTCATATAGCCCCCATATAACGGTACTCCCGATATTCGGTATTTTAATGATTTTAGCGACGTTATTTACAGACAACATCAACATTTACAAATTTCGTATGTGAAGTTCGTAATGGATACTTCAACCCATGCCAGAAAATTGTCTGTGCAGGTCCACGTCTTCGTATAGCCCCCATATAACGGTACCCCCCATATTCGGTATTTTGACGATTTTAGCTACATTATAAACAGATTTTTCTTCAAGTTTCGCATTTAAATTTTGTAATAACTTATGACAAAAGTTGCCTATGCAGGCCCACGTCGTCGTATAAGTATTCGGTATTTTTAAGATTTTAACAGAATTTTTAACGGGTTTTATTTTTTGGAAATTGCCAAATTTGTACCAAATGGCGGAGGGTATTAAAAGTTCGGCCCGGCCGAACTTACAGCTTTGTTACTTGTTTTTTTTTCGAACGTTCCCACGCCTCACATTCCCACCCCTGTCGACCGAGGGGGCGACCTCCCTTTACGGAGAGATCGCGTACACATCATGATCCGCATCATAATGGGAATTCAGTAGGAAATTGAAAACCAGCTACAGAATCAAATTCATCAGCTAGTTTGTCAAATAATAAAACATGTATATTAATTGTTTAAAAATAAAATTATTCTAGATTTAATAACTTCTAAACTCATACCAAAATCTATATTACAAAACACAGAATTAAAGTCAACACACATTTTACTAAGAGGTTCGCCCATTGAATAATTCGTGCGGTGAAAATCAGTATATAATAATTGGTAGTATCTACTAGATCTAAACGGAACATTAATTCTAAGAGATGAGATTAGGAAATCTGAAGGTATATTACCATTTAATATTTTTAGTACAAACATGGAGTTCAACATAATACGTCTGCTTTTAAGTGTAGGAAATCTAACTAATTTTAGCCTGCTAGCATAAGAAGGCAAAACAAAATCACTATTCCAATGTATAGGGGTAACAAGAGACGTGAATAACTGTTTTTTGTTATGTATGGATCAGACAATTTTTTGGCCCACCGTTTAACAAAACCTAAAACACCATTTGCTTTTTTTACCATTGTTATTACATGGCTATTAAAATTTAATTTTGGGTCCATCAAGAGGCCTAGATCGACAAATGAATCTACAATTGATAATGAATGACCGTCAATATTTTATCGTAATATCAGAGAAGAAGATCTAGAGAAGCACATATGCTTACATTTGCTTAAATTTAACTTCATACAATTTAGCATGCACCATTTAAAAAGGCTATCTATATCGTTTTGAAGTAAACTAGCTCGTTTATCAAAATTATGGAAAATTAATAATTTAACATCATCTGCGTACATTAACAATTTCGAGTAATTTATGGAATTAGGTTAAACGTTGATAAATTAAAGAAAGAGGACCGGTCCAAGGTGACTTCCTTGCGGTACACCCGATGTAACGTTAATCGTTTTGGATAGATACCCTTCATACAAAACTAGTTGTGATCTATCTTTTAAGTAAGATGATATCCATTTGACTAAGTTTGTGTTGAAACCCATATAATTTAATTTATATATTAGGAGTTTATGGTTAATCCTATCAAAAACTTTACTAAAATCAGTATAAATTGTATCAGTTTGTTTACGCTGAACAAATCCTTTTATTACTGTTGATGTAATTTTTTTTATTACAATTCTCTTTATTTGTGATCTGTTTACAAGCAAATATAAAAAAAATACTTAAGAATAACAGATGTGTTAAATTCCAACGAACTCAACATCTCATACATATTTCATTGTCGATTTTATTAGTTATTGTTATCAACATAAAAGGGAGATCTAAAATGTGATTTCTTTTTAATCGTTTAGTTTCATTTGTATCATCTAACAGATTTATAGCTAATACATTAGGATGATAACTTAATCTGTTAAGATAGCTCTGGCTAATGCTTTTAATAACATTTTTAACTTTGCGAATTTTGAGGTCATTGTGAATTGAATTATTATTAACATACCAAGGTGCATCAGTTATTTGTCTTCTGTAAAATTTCAATATTTTTGTTACTAGCAGTTCCCCATAGTTGTATGCCATAAGTCCAAATGGACTTTAGAATTGTTTTGTATAAAATTAGATTATTGTTCAAGCTTAGCTTAGATTTCGAACCGAGTAACCAAAACATTCTTTTAGTTTTTACGTTCAATTGTTGCCTCTTGGAGGTTATATGTTTTTTCCAATTTAGTTTCTTGTCAAGTGTAAGACCTAGGTACTTTACAGAATCAGCGGATGGAATAACACACCCATTTAGAGTTGGGGAAGGGCATTCTCCCCTCCTTAAAGTGAATGTGACGTGTGTTGATTTTTCTGTGTTAATTTTTATATTCCATTTGTTTAACCATTTTTCTGTCAGATTCAATTGTGATTGAATCAACTGTGAAGCAGATGAGTTACTCCTATTTGTAGCAAGAAATGCTGTATCATCTGCATAAGTTGCTACTGTAACATCCTCCGTTACTGGCATGTCGGCTGTAAAGATTGTGTGTAGTACTGGACCCAGCACACTTCCCTGTGGTACACCAGCTTTTATTGATCCTTTAATTGAAACTTCTCCATCCACATTTACATAAAAAGTTCTTTTATATAGATAAGATTTTAATAACAAATAAAATGGGGTAGGAAATAGATGTTTAAGTTTGTACAACAATCCTTGATGCCAAACTTTATCAAAAGCTTGTTTTACGTCCAGAAAAACAACAGAGCAAAATTTTTTACTTTCCAAACTTTCCTTTATTACTTTTACTAATCTGTGTCATTGTTCTGGTGTGCCGTGTTTTTCACGAAATCCAAACTGATAATCAGGTATGATATTTATTTCTTGAAGTATCGGAAGTAGTCGTTTTTTAAACAATTTTTCAAATAATTTGGAGCAGACACGCAATAAGCTAATAGGTGTATGAAGATACAATATTTTCTTATTTACCTGGTTTAGGTATCATCGTAATTTTACCATGTTTCCATTGCCTAGGAAAGTGTGAAAGTCTAATCATCGAGTTAAAGATAAGGGTCAAGAATACTACTCCCTTTTTCGGTAAAGCTTTAATAACTTTGTAATCTATCATGTCGTACCCTGGAGTTTTCTTGTTTAGTTGTTTTATCTCTTTCGTTAATTCTTGATAAGTAAAAGGTTTTATTGGTCGACATATTTGGCACGGGATGTCTAGGAATTCCTTTATGTTTCTATCTTGGTCGCTATCACACAACTCAAATGGCGTAAAAGTGAGTTCAAGGTAACGCCTAAACTCCTCGGCCTTTTCTTCCTTTGTTCTACACCAAGATCCATCATCTTTCTGAATTGGAACGTTTATTTTCTTAGGCTTTTTGAGATATTTAGTAGCTCTCCATAAGCTGTGCTCATTATTTTCGACAGGATTCAGATTGATTAAAAAGTTTCCAATTGATTCATTTTTATACTCCATAAGTCGTAATTTTAATTGATTAGTTGCTCGGTTAAACATTGTTTTATCGGAGGGTTGCCTTGTTGTTTGCCATAATTTCCGTAAACGCCTTTTTTCTCTAATAAGTCTTCTTATTTCGCAGGTAATGTGAAAACTAGACTGATATATATCAACTCGTTTCGGAGTGCTTAATTTTGCCGCATGATGTGTTGTATTAAAAAATTTTTTTGTAGCATCTTCAATATCCTTACAATTTTTAATCGATATATTGAGGTCTATATTGTCGTGATTGTATTTTTGAAATATGCTGATATCAGTACGAGAAGTGATTAGCTGTTGATTCTCATGTTTTTCTAAATTTGTGGTTCTAAAATTTGCTATGATTGGAGTGTGATCAGAATTTAGATCATCACATGTATTTATACTTAACATCGAATGACAAATTCCAGTAAAAACAAAGAACTCCAAAAGGTCTGGGATTTTATGAACATCTGTTGGCCAGTATGTAGCAGTAGTTAATATATTGTATTGATTTCCTGAAATACATTTATAGAGCTCTCGTCCCTTCGGATTTGAAAGTCGAGAACCCCACCATATATGCTTGGCATTAAAGTCGCCGCCGACTATAAATTTATTTCCGAGGCTTTTGAAAAAATTTTCATATTGGTTACATTTAATGTTATATCTTGGAGGAAAGTAAACGGAGTAGATGGAAATGTTTGAATTTTCACATACAATATTAATACCAGCAGCTTGTAAGTAAGTTTCAGTTATTGACTGTTTTTCTTTGTATTTGATTTTTGATCTAATTATAATTGCTGCTCCACCATGAGCGCGATCGTCAGGGTGATTGGCAATTAGTACATCATAATCTTTTATTTGGAAGAATGATTTACTGGTAAAATGGGTCTCAGACATTAACAGAATGTCTACGTAGTTATTGTGTAGAAAAAGCTCAATTTCATTTCTGTGGTTTGATACACCATTGGCATTCCATTCAGCAATGACAAGATCTATTTGCATAATTTAGTCATAAAAAGCGACATCATATTAATTAAAGAATTTGTTAACTCAATCTGTTTTGCCTTCATAGCTTCTATTTTGCTGAGTACACTTACTTCTGTCGAATCTTCTCCTCGTACCATCTGGGCATAAGATATTCCAGTATCTGGGTTCTGTACAGTATTGATATTATTTTCGGTGAACCCGAAATTTCTCTTGTGGGTAAGATTTGATTTTTTCTGTATAAGTTTTTGATATACGGGACACCCTTTATAACTAGATGTGTGCATATTTAAACAATGTACACATCTTGGTGGTGTGTCTGCAGGTTTTTTGCATTCAGAAGTAGGATGACCCAGATCACACTTACCACATTTATAGGGCTTCCTGCAATAGGATTTAGTATGTCCGAAATCCCGACATCGAAGACAACGTACTAGATCATTGAAACGTTTAGCAGGCTCAATAGTAATGTTGTTGTTGTATATTGAACGAATATTCTATTCTAATATTCACTGGACCCAAGAGAACGACCATCTGTAGTTGTTGGTTTTGCTTTAACACTCATAGTGATAATAGAAGTGGTTTATTGCTTGGTCGTTGAAAGAAATGTTTAAGCACTGCAGGCAATGCAAGCACAATCTTTTGTTGCTGGATTTATTTATTACGGTTTTGGGTAAATGTTGTGTTGTAAATTGTTTCAAATTTGTTTTTATTTTTGTTTTTATGATCACGTCTATTCAATAACACAGTTGAACAACAAGTTTCATCCGTCACACGTCCGAAGTCAACAATGGTTGATGTAAATTGTATAAGATTTGTTGTAGTTGAAAGACCACTACGAAAACCATGCTGATATGGACTCAATATAGATTGAATTTTCTGTGAAATTACTGCAGTAATTAATTTTTCGAACAATTTTGGTATGGCACTTAATTTTGCAATTCCTCTATAATTTGACACATTAGTAAGACTACCAGACTTATGTAAAGGTATAATATAAGATTTTTTCCAGAAAGTAGGAAAATGACCAAATTTAAGTGAATAATTAAACAATATAGTTAAAGGAAGTGCTAATGTTTCTGAACAATATTTAAGAATTATATTAGGTATGCCATCCGGCCCTGGACATTTAATCAATTTTAAACTACGCAGACTACTGGACACATCCTGACGTTGTAGAAAAGGCATAAAAATTTGATCAGCCTTTGATCTTGTTAAGCCCGATTTTTTTATATTTACGAAAAAGCTTATTTTTAGAATTTTTTAAACTTGATAACTCAGGGGTTATCCATGGATATTTATTTGAATTTTTAACTCTAGTTGTTGGAACACATTCCAGTTTAAATCTATTTAAAATATCATAAAATTTATCAATTACATAAGTTTTCGGAAATTAGTTTTTTTGTAATTAAGGACAGTTTTAAATGGGTCAGACTGACTTTCTTCAATTACATAACTGTGAGTCATGGAGACATATAAAGTTGGATGGTAAATATCTTCGGGAATGCATACTGGAGGAATTCTGAATATATCAAAATACTGTGTTATATTTACAAACGCCAAATCAAGAATTTTGCCGCGGGAATTTTTCACACTGTTTATTTGATAAAGATTTAAGTCACACAAACTATTTATAACATCAAATGTATACTGGGTACTGTTCGTTTCGGGTGGCAAAGGAATCAAAGCTTCAGAACTTGGCATTGGAAGCCACCTAATGGAGGGCATATTAAAATCACCAAGGATCAGAATGCGATCGGAATCTTTCATTTTTTCAGTGATTACATTTATTGCTGATAAATGCTGATTATAAATGTCAAGTGAAGATGAAGGGGGAATATAAGAGCAAGTTACAAACAATTTAGATTTGCCCAATTCAATGGAAACACCAACAAATTCTATATCAAGAAAATCATTTAGATCAATTAAATTAGTGGTATATTTGGTATCAACTGCAATAAGGACGCCACCACCTTTTTTACAAACACGATCTTTTCTAAATATTTGATATTTTGAACATAAAATTTCACTATTTTATATAGATGTTTTTAACCAAGTTTCGGAGAAAACCAATACATTATAATTGAAACCTATGCTATCAGTATATAAACTGGTTAATTTTGTATTAAGCCCCCTTACATTCTGATAGCAAATAGAAAATAAGTCATTTAGTTTTTTGGCACCGAATCTGGTCTATGAGGCAAATGAGCTAAATTATCGGATCTCTCCACAAATTTTTTAATAAAAGCCCTAGCAGGCCAAAATTCTTTTAAAATCAACTGTACAAAAATATGTTCAGGCACAACGATTTTGAAAGAAGATCTACTTTCAGAAAATGCAGATCGGAGCTTATAAGATCACGGGACGATCACTAGTGATAAGTGAAGGAAGTGATAATTCCTGTATGTCACGAGTAGATTGTGAGGTTTTCTTAGAAACCTCACTATCAATGCTCATAACTTCAGGATTATTTACCCCTTTACCTATACCTATACCGCTGTTATCTACCGGAACTGGCTGTGTAACAACACTGGCATACGACTGTTCACGTCCAGTCTCAGTTGTATCAGTGATATTAACTGAAACCGGTTGTGGGACAGAAACTATTGCTTTGCGACTAGGCATTCCCTTAGTTGGTACCTTTTTCGCAGCCCTTTTGCGTTTCTGGCCAGAAACTGACGGTGACGACACAAACTCATCTAATTCTTGGTATTTCTCAAACAATGTAGAGAAATTCTCAAATCGGAGTGATAGTGAGGAAAAATCTTTTTTCATCGATGTCAATTCCGACTGCAAATCCTTATTTTATTATAAAAGTCAGCAGAGAGTTTCCTACATTGCACACAACACCAACGAACACCAACATTATTTCTAATTGTGTCTACGACTTTTGCATTAATCCTAGCACATTTTGCATGCCATTGATTAAGACAAAACACAACAGGTAACACACAATTCATCCTCTGCAACAATATTACACAATTCAAAAGGGCACGACTTTCAAGATTAGATCTGAAGCTGGAATTTTTTCGAATAATTATAAGAATAGGACCATGCTTTGGTAAAATATGAAGGTATCCGCTGATTTCGGCTATTTCCAGCGTCTTGGTCCCATTTTTCAATTGATTTAACCCTTATTTGACATCTTAGCTTCTAAGGGGGTAGAAGACCTCTTCGCGGAAATTTGTTTGATTATATTTTCGAATCGATTTGGCTTTAAATGTGTTTTTAGGCTAATTTGTGGGTAGATGGGCTATTAAAAAACAGTTAATACACGTGATCTATTATTTAGGTTTTAAACTCTCAAATTAAAACTTGTGGCAGAAAATACTTATGCTTTACAAACTATGCATTAAAGACTAAAACTACGGGCCGACAACGCGGACCGGGCCAGCTAGTATATTATATATATAAAAGAAAGTTGTGTTAGTTACTACGCTTATAACTTAAGAACCGCTGGACTGATTTTAACGATTCATACAAATTCGGAATTGTCTCCTGTCCGAAAAGGATAATGTCCAAATCGCGTAAAAATGTCATATATTAACATTTTCATTTAGACTTTTGAAATGTACAATAGTAATGTTTTATTTTGCATGATTTTTTTCCATGTTAACTTACATTTTTCTAATGTACATTTGTAGTGTTTTTTATATTTTATTTTTGAATTCGAATATTAATTTTGATTTGATTTCTTGAGAACTGAAATTGATGGCGAGTTACATGTAAATGTAGTACGAATTATGTGGTGGCGAAACGAAATAGATGATATCGAAATGATTTAACGCGGTCACACCAAAGTTAAAAGATAATTAATTTTTCAAAATCGCTAAAAAATCAGGAAAAAGAGATCTCATCGCAAAAATCCTCTAATCGGGAAAAATTCGAAAAAAAAGTTTCAATGGAATCGAATTTTAAAATAATAGTACATTCTATTGACAAACTTTGTAAGGATCTTTAAAGATTTGCTGTAAAAAATCAGCGAACAAGTTGAAAATTTTGTCAATTTGTTATTCTTTTTTTGTCAATTTTTTTCAATTTGTATTATCATATTGAATACAGTGAATTTTTTGTGAACAAAATAAAGAATAATTTTTCACTATATACAATTTTTCACAAAAGAAAATGAAATAAGTGCGAAATAGGATGTCAACTGACATCAACTCCAGGGCCTACATCGTGGTTCAGCTGGAAGATGCGAACACATTTAAACAAACAGAAATGACCGAAAAAGCCTGATGGGGCTCATTTAAAAGCATGGACCTACTTCTTTCATATGACAATAATCCGTCCAATGAGAGCTTAAAATGCAAAATTCTTTGGGAGTACAATCAGTGAAATACCAAATTTAAAGGTGGATAATAGTAGAGCGAATGTGACTTTTAGTTAGAAAAGGATTTCTATCCTTGGCTTTTCTTTTTCGAGGGTCTGGACCAAATTTTCCAATCGATTTTGCTGTATCTAGGCTACTTTGTGAGTAGAGAACCATATTACAGAAAAATGTCAACATAGGTAAATATTTTGGTACAGTCCCCATATAGTCCCCAGTGCCGCCGATCTATAGTGATTTTTACCGATTGGCGGATAACAACACGGGTATTGTTGATTCGTCATTGAATTTTACTATGAACAAGAACATAGACTTCTTGGGGACTCTAAAGCGCAATCTGATTTGCTATGGTAATGGGTGTAAAAGCGTAATTAACTTTGACTATTCAAAAATTATTTTGCCCTCCTTCCATAGGTATTTATTTGTATTTACTCGGATCAATATTTATGTTAAAATTTGTTCACCTTTATGAGCAAGATTTGTGAAATGTTATGCTATACAAAATTTGCATTAAAGACTAAAACTACGGGCCGGCAACGCGGACCGGGCCAGCTAGCATATATAAAATAAAGTTGTGTTAGTTACTACGCTTATAACTTGAATCGGAATATGTGATATCGAAATAATTTAACGCAATCACACCAAAATATAAAGATAATTAATTTTTCAAAATCGCGAAGAAAGAGATCTCATTGCAAAAATTCTCAAACCGGGATAAAATCGAAAAAATTTTTCAATAGAATAGAATTTTAAAGTAATAGTACATTCTGTTGACAAACATTGCAAGGACCTTTCAACTTCTGCTGTAAAAAATCATCGAACAAGGTGAAGATTTTTTTTCTTTTTTTAATTGTTTTTCTTTTGTCAACTTTTTATAATGTACGATTAAATTTTAAATGATTTTTCAATTTGGCTTATCATATTGAATTCAATCTATTTTTTGTAAACAAAATAACTATCTTCACAATATAAAATAATGTTATGTTAGGTACTATGCTTATAACTAAAGAACGGCTTGACGGATTTTGACAATTCAGACAAATTTGGAATGGTATCCTGGCAAAAATCGCGGTAAAATGTGCCAATAATAATGTGAATGAAAAAAATCTCTTTGAAGTGAATATTATTTATTATTTTGAATTCTGAATGAATAATATTGAAAATGAAATGAGTGACCTACCTACATGCTACTTCTTTCATATGACAATAATCAGTCCAATGAGAACTCAAAAAATGCAATTTATTGGGACCGCAATCAGTGACATACCGAATATAAAGGGTGCAAAATGGTAGAGCGAATTGAACATTTAGTATAAAAAGATTTATATCCTTCCAGAAATTCTTCCTAAACTTTCAAGATATCTTAAATCGCTTTTGCAGGTCATGATATATGACCCTCGGTTAATGGATTTCGAGTATAGTTTACATTTTAACCATATTTTGCATACTCATTTCAGCAAAGGTTGGTAATTTGAGAAGAAACCATCCAGTAGGGTCCATATTGGTCTTGACCACATTCATCAATTGATTTGGCTAAAAAAAATGTATTTAGGCTACTCTGGGGTAGAGAATCATCTTACAGGTAATTGTCTTTATAAGCATTTATTTGAGTATAGTTCCAAACAATGTGTTGTTAGAAAAGAAAATTTTGTATTATATTGAATTTGTAACCCCAAGAAACGTAGATTTGGGATGTACGTCTATATGACAAACTCCGAAATGTCAAACGCTTTCAGTTGGAAATTGTGGCAGAAAAATGAACAAAATTACGAATATTAATTTCTTTGATCGTCATTGAATTATACTATGATGAAAAATATGAACTTTATGGGATCTCCACCACACAATTTAAATGACAAAAATAAATAAATTCCATTCTTACGGTAATGGGTATAGAAGAGTAATTATCTTCTGAAATCATTCTGCCCCTATTTATGAGGTGGACAAAACTACATACCACACAGCACGGTATTCTAAACGTTGTAAATACAAATCCCAAATTACAGTTCTTTACAATACCAAAAATTGAGCTTGTTTTGCACATGGGGCTATTATAAATGTTCTATATCATATAAGTTTTTAACACACAATTAAAGCCTATGGTTGAAAAATAAGATCAGCCAAAATATTTAAAACCGACGATGGGTGATTATGTATTATAACTTTTGCCATGAATATTTATTTCTATTTAGAAACTACTATGGTGTTACATAATTCAGATCTGTGTTCTACTAGGCTTTAAAAATGGAATCAGTTAAGAACGGCTGGACCGATTTGTATAAATTTTTGTACAAAGGTTCGTCATACCCCGGTTCATCATAGTTTAGCGAATTGAAAATTGCGTAACGATTCATATTCTCGGAAAATTCTTCCGAACCCTTAAAAGTACCCTTAACTAACATGCAACGTTATACGGGAACAATGCGCTATCGTCAGTAATTACACTGCGGGAAACTACACTTGGGAAATTGTCCGGTTGTTAGATAAAAATCCAAATAGGGGATTTTCGGGTCAAACGTTTATAGGGTTCATTTTATATAGCTTAACCTTACACAAGGGACCTCAAATATTTTGCTCTATACTCAAAATACAAAAATTACGATAGAGTTATAAATTTGGTACAGTCCTAGAGGTTACATGAAGTATCATTTGTACAAAATATGTAACAGGTCGGTCTACATTGTGATATAGCCCTCCTCAAATGATATAGCCCCTTTCAAATTCCTCAAATGTTGTTAATTTAAGATTTTAGGAAGAACAACACATTCTTTCAAATAATAATAAGTATTGCACCACGCTTTGGTATATCCCTTATATGAAGGTGTCCGCTGATTTTACCTATTTCCAGGGTCTAAGTCACATTTTTCAATTGATTTTACCCTTATTTGGCATCTTAGCTTCTACGGGGATAAAAGACCTGTTCGCGGAAATTTTTCAATGTCAATGTTTCGGAGAAGCGCCCATATAAAAGTACCTCTGATTTTTCCAATTTCGAGGGTTTTGATTATATTTTTGAATCTATTTGGCTTACTATCTTACATGGGGCTATTTTAAACAGTTGATGTATGCTTTTTTTAATATATATATATATATATATATATATATATATATATATATATATATATATATATATTTTATATATATACATATATATATATATATACATATATATATATACATATATATATATATATATATATATATATATATATATATATATATATATATTTAGGTTTTTTACTCTCAAATTAAAACCTCTGGCTGAAAAATAGGATCAGGATTTTTTAAAACACAATAAATCGCCCGTTACATGAACTTTGCGTGTATTTTGGCAATGCGTATTTATTTCTACTATACGGGCCATCATTTATACAAAAAATTGTGCCACTTATGTGAACCAGATCTGTGAATTATTATGCTTTGTTGTTCGTTGATAATGGAATCAGTTGAGAACGGTTGAACCGATTTGCATAATTTTTTGTACAAACGTTCGTCATACCCCGAGTTAGATTTTTAAAGAACAAAATATTGACCACGCATAATTTTACGCCCACTATTTCGATTTATCAAAAATCCTTATATTTGCCAATGAAGATATCGGTTTAAAAATTATTACACGACATACTGTAGACTTTCCCTCCAATCCTAAGTATTTATTTGGGGGCTGAGGAACTGATCACGCCTACTTTTTAATTTATATATAAAACAATTGTTGTTCGTTAATAATTGGATCGATTAGACCGGCTGAAACTATTTGGATATTTTTTAAAGTGTTCGTCCTGTCCCTATTTAGTTTTTATGCTAAGAAAAAGTGGGCACGCCCAATTTTGCGCCCATTTTTTCGATTTATCTAAAATCCTTATATTTGCCAAAATCATGAAGATATATGCTCCACAGTTAATATACGTAATCTGGCTTCTGACAGAAGTCCTATTCGCGGAAAATTTTCAATGTCAATGTTTCGAAGTAGGGCTCATATAAAAGTTCCTCCTCATTTTACCTTTTTCGAGGGTTTTGATTATGCTTTCGAATTTTGAGTAAAAAATACTTTTCAAAAAGCTCAACGTACTTTTAAATTGAAGCTATGTCTAATGGGGACCCAAAAGTAGCCAGTTATTTCCGGTATTGATTTCACAATACCGAAAACTTTAAATGTCAAGTTACAGATAATTCGGTAGAAATTGTACAAGAACATGCAAAAGGACAAATGTTTTGTGGTATTATTATACCTAAACGAAACTGATATATTCTAACTTCCTAGGAATATTGTAGTTCAAAGATTAATCTAAATATTTCGCCTTTATTGCGATTTCAACGAACGGCCGCATACACAGACAGATATAGTTTAATCGACTGGTAAAAAATAAATACCTTATAACATGATCTAAAAAAGTTGTCCGTGGGCCTCATCGTTCACCATTTGCAATTACGATAGAGGTAACTAAATTTAATATGTGTCTTTCAAAGGTTGTTATATTATTCTTAGGATGATTGATGTTGTAAAAGGTATATATTTGTCCCCATTTAGATATAGCCCTCATATAATATAATATCTTAATATTTGTCGACCAAATGTGCTCTAAATTGGCCGAGATGTGTGTGCGGCCGTTCGTGTGTGAAATATTTAGGTTAATCTCTGATCTTTTATACATTATTCCTAGGAAGTTAGAATATGTCCGTTTCGTTAATGTATAATTATACCACTATTCGTCCTTTTGCATGTTTTTGTTACAATTTCTACCGAATTATCTGTTACTTGACATTTAAAGTTTTCGGTATTGTGAAATCAATACCGGCAATAAATGTTTAAGAATTTTAAGCACTTTCAATTCCAAAATGCACTTTGAAACAATTCTACAGAAAAATCCATATCAAAATAGAAAAGTCAAATTTTTCAGTTCCGCGATTTTATGGAGGTTTGTATCAAAATTTTCTTTCATGAAAACGTTTCCACCTTAATTACAAATAAACAAAGCCGTTCTCAACTGCTACACTTTTTTTTAAATCTTTACATATTGATTTAAAGAAGTAGGTGTGTCCAGTTGCTCTGACCCCAAACAGATACCTAGGGTTGGAGGGAGGATCAAGATTACGTCGTATACTAACTGTGGAACAGATATCTTCATGATTTTTGCAATATGAGGATTTTAGGCAAATCGATCAAATAGGCGTAAAATTGGACGTGGTCACTTTTTCTTTGCATAGAAACCTAAATCGGGGTAAAACAAAAATTTTTATCCAAACCGTTCCAAGCGTTCTCAATTGATTCAATAATCAACGAACAACAATTTATATATATATATATATATATATATATATATATATATATATATATATATATATATATATATATATATATAAAAGTAGGCGTGGTCAGTTCCTCAGCGCCCAAATAAATACTTAGGGCTGGTTTTTTAAACCGATATTTTCATTATTTGGCAAAAATATGAGGATTTTAGATAAATCTAAATAGTGTGCGTAAAAGAAGGCATGATCAATATTTTTTTCTTTAAAAACCTAACTTGGGGTATGACGAACGTTTTTACAAAAAATTATGCAAATCGGTCCAGCCGTTCTCAGCTGATTCCATTACCAACGAACAACAATTGATTTTTATATATATAGATGCATAGGTTTTGAAGTTTTACAACAAGTCAAAATTTATTTTTTTAGTAATTTTATTTTGCCTGTCATTTCATTACTAACATAATGTATAAATTCTCTCTTATAGGCTAAGTTTTTATCGTTCCCAAGTGGCCAATTTCTCTTACTTTTTGTTAAATCAATGTGTGTGTAATTTTCATTTAGCTAAGACAACATTTCTGTTTAAAAAGTTTAACTAAATTGCAAAATAGGCGAAACAATGAAAGAATTATTCTTAAGAGAATTTTGAAACAACTTTCCTGTGTTGGATTTTAATAAATTTAATATTTTTTAATCAAATATGTAATCAAAATAAACTC
Source organism: Musca domestica (assembly GCF_030504385.1). NCBI lineage: Eukaryota > Metazoa > Arthropoda > Insecta > Diptera > Muscidae > Musca > Musca domestica. The sequence goes on from NW_026712346.1 coordinate 3,118,542, forward strand.
CAAAACTATTTCATAAAAACAATTGTAGAAAATTATTGGTATATGTTTTTTTTGTTGATGTTTTACTCATGAAGAGAATAAGAGACAGCAACGTCCTCTTCGTATTTTATGTAGAGTTGTATTTTAAAGATTCACCATACTTCGAGTGTTCTTCTAACTTTATTTGTGAATATATCTTATATTTTATTTAATCTTCAATAAATTAGCAAATATAAACAATTTATGCAACTTATTTCACTTTAATTTTAGGGTATTATACCAGCAACAAAATCAACCCACAGATGCTCTACAGGCGTACATATGTGCTGTTCAATTAGATAAGAGCCACAAAGCGGCTTGGACAAATCTTGGTATTTTATATGAGAGTTGTAATCAACCAAAAGATGCATTTGCCTGTTATTTAAATGCATCTAAAACTTCTACTAGGGTAAGTAAGAAGATAACATTTCGGAGTTTTATTGGAAATTCGATTGCAAAATAAATGCATATTTTCGACGTTAATGGACAACACATTGTACAATTTTGGGATAAAAATTGTATTGTTCGACTATTTTGGTTTCAATCTTGTGGAATGACCCAAAAATTCCATTCTAGTTTCGCGGGTTTTCACAAATATAAGAATTTGGTAAAAAATGAAAAATAAACAAAACCAACTGTTTAAGTCTATTTGACACTAAACGACTACAGAGTTGAATTCTTTTAGTTTCTTTGAAGTTTAATGCATAGTTCTTAAAGCATAAAAATTCACAGATCTGGCTCACATAAGTGGTACAATTTTTAGTATAAATGATGACTCGACTAAATAGAAATAAATACGCATCGCAAAAATATCAATACAGATTCACTACCAAAAACCTAAATATAATGGCACATATATTAAAATGTATACATCAAAAATAGCCACATATAAGATGGTTCTCTACCCCCAACACATCAGGAGGTAATTTTATATGGGCGCTACGCCGAAACATTGACATTGAAAAGTTTCCGAGAATAGATCTTCTACCCCTTAGAAGCTAAGATGCCAAATAAGAGCACAATCATTTGAAAAATGTGGCCAAGAAACTGGCAATACCAGAATTCAGGGGATACCTTCACATTAGGGTTATACCAAAGCATGTTCCTATAGTTATAATTCTATAATGTCTAGTTCTAAAATCTCAAAATACCAACATTTGAGGAATTTGAAAGGGGCTATATCGCAATGTAGATCGACCTGACACATATTTTGTACATATGATTCTTCATATAACCCCTAGGACTGCATCAAATTTAAAACTGTATCGTAGCTGTTGCGTAGTATAGAGCAAAATATTTATAGAGCAATGAATTTTTTATTTTGAGTTCTCATTGGATGGATTATTTCCATATGTAGTCAATTTTTTGGAGTTTTGGACCTCAGAATCGATAGTAATTTCTAAATTGAATTCTTGGCAACGTGACTTTAATTTAACTATCATAAATAAAGTTTCATCGGTTTATTAAAGTTAGGTACCCCATAAAGTTCGTTAAAAATAGAAATCTTTGTCGATAAAATTATGTCCGTGGGCCTCTTCGTTCTCTAATTGCAATTACGATAGAGTTTACCAAATATAATATTCGTCTTTCAAACTCTGCACAGGCTTTAATTTTATTTTAAGGATCATTGATCTTGCAAAAGGTAGATATAGCCCTCATATAATATTGTCTCCTAATAACTGCCTACTAAATGTGCTCTAATTTGGCCCATTTGAGGTATTTTGAAATGAATAAATCATTTATCAAAAAATTACAGCAAAAGTCCACTTTATGATTTATTTTCTGTTCCCCAGTAGCAATATTTTCCAAATCAAAAGTAATTTTGAATTCGTATAATTTGAGTCAAATCGACCCAGCCGTTCTCAACTTATGTGTTACTACCCGCTAGCAACATGAACTAGTTCGGCATCGGAAACTCGTCGATTCTCAGAGTTGAAGTAACTAGTTCCACTTAAGACCCCTCACAGTGCAAACAACTGTAAACTTTAACATGGGGATGTCATACGAGGTAACGAATTGGCTCCCTTTGCATTACCTGTAGATGGTACTTTACTATTTCCAGGTTTACAGTCATATACCAGTGACAAAAGACTAACCCTTACCAAGTTTGGACCTCAGAATCGATAGTAATTTCTAAATTGAATTCTTGGCAACGTGACTTTAATTTAACTATCATAAATAAAGTTTCATCGGTTTATTAAAGTTAGGTACCCCATAAAGTTCGTTAAAAATAGAAATCTTTGTCGATAAAATTATGTCCGTGGGCCTCTTCGTTCTCTAATTGCAATTACGATAGAGTTTACCAAATATAATATTCGTCTTTCAAACTCTGCACAGGCTTTAATTTTATTTTAAGGATCATTGATCTTGCAAAAGGTAGATATAGCCCTCATATAATATTGTCTCCTAATAACTGCCTACTAAATGTGCTCTAATTTGGCCCATTTGAGGTATTTTGAAATGAATAAATCATTTATCAAAAAATTACAGCAAAAGTCCACTTTATGATTTATTTTCTGTTCCCCAGTAGATATATTTTCCAAATCAAAAGTAATTTTGAATTCGTATAATTTGAGTCAAATCGACCCAGCCGTTCTCAACTTATGTGTTACTACCCGCTAGCAACATGAACTAGTTCGGCATCGGAAACTCGTCGATTCTCAGAGTTGAAGTAACTAGTTCCACTTAAGACCCCTCACAGAGCAAACAACTGTAATCTTTAACATGGGGATGTCATACGAGGTAACGAATTGGCTCCCTTTGCATTACCTGTAGATGGTACTTTACTATTTCCAGGTTTACAGTCATATACCAGTGACAAAAGACTAACCCTTACCAAGTTCCAAGTACACAGCCACAGACTAGTGTCAGCAGACTACCTTTTAACTAGTTCTATGTATACAGTTATGTACTAGTGTCATTTGACTATCCCTTATCTAGTATAAGCAGACCAATTTTAAACTGGTTTCCCATGAACTAGTTCAGTACCAATTATTGTTAGTGAAATTCTAATTTTTAGTTTTAAGTCATTTTTTTATTGCAAACAAATGAATACAAATATACCTCACTCTATAAAACTTGAACAAAAATAAATTAAATTTAATATTTTTAAAAGCACTTGTTTTCCTTTTCGCAGTTGTGTTTCAGGGGTGTCCGAATATTCTGTAGCTGGTATTGAATCTGCAAAAAATAATGTTTAATGTATGAAAATGTAGAATATAAAAATAATGTTTATATACACCTTACCTAAAATAACGCTGTATATATTACTTAGGGACTTCAAACTTTTTTCCATGGTTTCCCTCAATATTATACTCGTAGTAATATTTGAACCGATAACATTTTTAAACATTTCGATATTTCCTCTCCTTTTATAATTGATGCTATAATCTTTACCTAAAAATTAACAAAAATTGTATATAATCTATGTTTGTTCAGCAATACATTTAAAAAATACTTACATATATGTTTTGATTCTCAATATTTTTTATAAGTGATGGGGAACCTATTCGATAATGGTATCTCATCACTTTGAGATCGTAGCACCATCACCTTCAACTCAGCTAAAGCATCAGCTAAAATTTTGATTTGACCTATAGTGAAAACAAACAAATTAATAATTTGTAACAATTCTGAGAAGAATGCTATAATTTTACCTTGAATTACTTTTATTATTATTTTATTACGTTTATTACTTTTACTACTCATTCTTAACTTTTTATTTGTCATTTCTAACTAACTATTCAAAGTGGTTCTTGTTCGTAGAGATCTCATTCAAATGTTCGTTTGGTTTTTTCGTGGTGGTTTTTATTTATGCACAACTGTCGCTTCTTTGCATTACTTGGGGACCAAAAGGTGTCAATTGGCTACCTTTGCATTACTTGGGGACACATTCATAAAAATCTAGCTCGGGGTAGGACGAACATTAATATAAAAAATATCCAAATCGTTCCAACCGTTCTCAACAGATTCAATTACCAACGAACCACAATTGGTTTATACATTTAGATTAAAAAGTAGGCGTGGTCAGTTCCTCAGCCCCCAAATACAAACTTGTAGTTGGAGGGAAAGTCAATAGTATCTCGTTTAATAATTTTCAAACCGATATCTTTATTATTTTGGCAAATATAAGGATTTACATAAATGGAAATAGTGGGCGGAATTTATACCTTATGTTAGTAATGAAATGACAGAAAAAATAAAATGACTAAAAAATAAATTTTGACTTGCTGTAAAACTTCAAAACTTATGCATCTATATATATAAAAATCAATTGTTGTTCGTTGGTCGGCGTGGTCAGTTCCTCAAACCGATATCTGCATTATTTTGGCAAATATAAGGATTTTAGATAAATCGAAATAGTGGGCGTGGTCAATATTCTTTTCTTTAAAAACCAGACTCGGTGTATGACGAACGTTTGTACAAAAAAAATTCAATTTGGTTCAGTCGTTCTCAACTGATTCCATTGCCAACGAACAACAATTTATTTTTATATATATTGACCACGCCCACTATTTCGATATATATATGTATATATATATATATATATATATATATAGTTTTTACCAGTTTAATCGACTGGTAAAAACTAAATACCTTATAACATGATCTTCTAAAAGTTACGAATTCTAAAATTACTTTTGATTTGGAAAATATTGTAAGACCTTTATAATACTGATAATTGAGAATTGATAATTTAATTAAATACGATGATATAACGAATATAAAGAGGTATTGGGGAATACAAAATAAATCATAAAGTTGATTTTTCTTGTAATTTTCTGACAAATGATTTATAACCTGAAAAATGATTATGTGCCCTTCAAAATACCTAAAATTTATAGCACATTTGGTCGACGATTATTGGGAGATAATATTATTTGAGGGATATATTTTAATGAGCACAAATATATTCCTTTCGTAACATTAATAATCCTAAGAATAATATGTGCTAAGTCTGAAAGGCGAATATTAAATTTGGTGACCTCTATCGTGATTGCAAATGGTGAATGAAGAGGCTCACGGACATAATTTAATCAACAAAGATTTCAACATTTTAAATTTAGGAATTACTTCGATTTTGAAGTCCAAAACTGCAAGAAATTTACTAGATATGGAATAATCTATCTATCCAACGCAAAATTCATTGGGACTGCAATCAGTGAAACACCGAATATGAAGAGCACTGTTATATGCGGACTATACAAAATAGTGGAGCAAATTGAAAATTTAGAAAGAATAGGATTCATATCCTCGGAAAATTCTTCCGAAACCTTAAGAGTAACCTTAACTCACATGTAACTTTATACGGTGACTATGCGCTATCGTCAGTAATTATACTTTGAAAATTGTTTGGTTGATAGAAAAAATCCCAAAAAGGGGTTTCGGGTCAAAAGTTTTTAGGGTCCATTTTATATAGCTTAACCAAACACAAAGGGCCTCAAATATTTTGCTCTGTACTTCGCAAAAGTTACGATAGATTTTTAAATTTGATACAGTTCTAGGGGTTTCATGAAGAATCAGTTGTACAAAATATGTATCAGGTCGGTCTAAATTGTTGTAGTCCCTCAAATGATGTAGCCCCTTTCAATTTCCTCAAATGTTGGTAATTTGAGATTTTAGGAAGAACAACACAATTTGGTATAACCCTTATATGAAGGTATCCGCTGATTTCGGCTATTTCCAGCGTCTTGGTCCCATTTTTCAATTGATTTTACCCTTATTTGACATCTTAGCTTGTAAGGGGGTAGAAGACCTCTTCGCGGAAATTTTTTGATTATATTTTCGAATCGATTTGGCTTAAAATATGTGTTTAGGCTAATTTTGGGGTAGATGGGCTATTAAAAAACAGTTAATGTATACCTTTTAATACATGTGATCTATTATTTTGTTTTTAAACTCTCTAATTAAAACCTGTGGTGAAAATACTTATACTTTTAAAAATATGCATTAAAGACTAAAATTACGGGCCTGCAACGCGGACCGGGCCAGCTAGTAACCTATATAAATTATGAGTTGAGTAAATAGAATTTTGAGGAAATGAAATTGTAAAGAAACGTTTTTATGTTTTCTAGCCTAATGATGTGAAGAAGAAACTACTTAGGCACGATAGGGGTCCTAATAAAAATTGTTTTTACCCTTATAGGACATTGACAGGTGAGGGTATTGATGCGCTTCCCCACGCATAATCTTGTGGGAATTAAATTGGAAAAAAGACTTGTGTATAAACGTGTTTGATTAGTTCTTTTTTTACGCTTCTAAATGATTAGCATTGGGGCATTTTTTTGTGTTAGTCATTATGGTCTATTTAGAATCAATAGATACTATATTTTTTAAACTATATAGGGAGTCTATAATATTTACTCGTATTGGATACAGATTTGTGTGGAATAGGACCGATCCTCCCCGCCCGACTGACTGCTAGCAAAGAAATCAAAGGCTCCCGCAGTCTTTCCTCCTCATGAACTCTACGGTGGACAGAAAATCAGCATAGCAAAACATACACCATATCTTTCGGGACACTACATATTTTCAATTCTACTGGTGATCGAGATGTTTTCTCCATAGTTATAGCTAAATTAAGCGGCATTCCCAAATTCTTCATAATATCGCGCAGGATATCACATTGCCCTAATATATAACACATTACCTAAAAACTGTTACAATTTCTTTGTCATTTTCAGAATGACGTTGTATATAGTCAACAAACTGACGTTATTTATTTACTCAAGCTATTGCTACTCATCTAGATTTAATGGATCTACGGACACTAATTTAATTGGATATCCTCCTACATACAGGATTGCACACAAAAAGCTCTTTTTAACTATATCTCTTTAAAGAACACCATTTTTCATCTGGTGTAACTTGAGTCCATTAATATTTGTTCTTAACCTGAATGGTCTTCATACGTAATTGCTTTTTCCAAAGTTCAGATGAACGTTCATGGTGTGAAGCTCAAGCTTCCTACAAAATCACTTAACGATTTAATATGCGATTTACAATCCCTCGTAAACTAATGTAGCCTAAGTGGTATGTCCCTTCGTCTTAAAAATACAAAAAATGTCGGCCTTTCGAATCTAACTATTACTATCTTACTACTTTAATGGCTTTAAACAAAATTGATAATGTTAAATCTTTCGGTGATTCTTGCATTAATGAAGCAAAATCTTTACTAGGCTTTATCAAGCGATGATCCAAAGAGTTTAATGATCCTTTAGGTTGGTAAAGCTACGCAACTACACGTGGGTCGGCTGCTGCTTCACTCGGATATGAAGATGTTGGTTATAGGGAAAATATAGAAGCGAGAAAGAGAAGATATGGTTTATAGATAGAAGTATAGTTAGCAGATTACTCTAGGTAAGATATAGAAGCGAGAAAGGGAAGATAGGGTTTATACAGGGAAATATAGTTATTGTAGTCTACCTAGCCAGGCAATTCTTCTATCAAACGTGTAAATTATGTTGAGATATACGTTCATAATTAGCATCGTTAATATTATAGAACATTAATTTTTAAAACAATTGAAATAAATAGTAGAATAAGAAGGAGGGTATATATTAATTTCTCCTAAATGTTCTCTTAAATATTGGTAATTGGAGAAGAAAATTACAAGCGGAATATTTGGAAAAATAGTAACAGCTTATGCCAAGTAAGAAAAGAATTTGCTTTCGCTCCTCTTTATTTCCTGCTGATCGTATGTTTTGCTGTACTAGGATTAATATGCTATGTTAAAAGCGAACCACTGTTAAGACCAGTACATGTCTGTTAACTAGCTTTTTGGTGGGCAACAGTTTTAAAAGCACGATATGACTAAATTCAAATCTGTTTCTTATTTTCTCGCTTTATTTTTCCTTTAAGACTTTAAATACTTTCAGTCTTTATTCATTGTTTTGTTTTTTAATTTGTGTCGTATTTCTTTTTCCAAATACCAACATAATCGTCAATAAAACTTCAATATAAGTTTTTAAGTATATGTGTGTGAACATCAAGAAAATAATTCTTAGAACCAACAGATAAATTTACCTTTGGAGGAACAGTGTAACATAGCACTCTTATAGGTAGTTACAATTAATTGATTACATGATACCAGGGTTTAAAAGTCAGCACCTATTGAAACTAGCTTTCGGCTTTCAGTGCAACTGCTATTAAATATTGACAGCCACGGCTAAAATAGCACATGATCAGTTATTTAGCTCAGCGCATTGATACTTATCTCGCTTTTGATAAGCAAGCTATTTTTGTTTAGCCCTAACCGACAATAAATCTAAAAATTCAGCACACGAAATAAGGAATAGCTTTAATTTCATCTGCTGCTATTTTTGTTTTAGCCGAATAAGCAGCCGAAAACATATTTTTACGATTGCTTGTTGTCAACGTACACATTAATAAAACACGTACATATGTTTTAGAGCTCGTCAGCTAATCTAAGTTTATTTTTGAATTGTAACTTACTAATATTTTTTTCTAAATATATTGAATAATATCTCACAAAACTAAAATAAATTAATAGGATTCAATAACATTTGTACATTGTCTACATATGAAAATTAAAATTGGATAAAAATGCGGTTTTTATCGCATTTCATACGACGTCAAATATTTTATAAGCAACACTGAATTCACAAATAATTATTTGTTTTTGTTGGCTAAAAACCGAGCTAAGCCGCAGCAGTCATGTTGCTTTTTTGGTGCTGAGTTATTTTGATGCTAAGGCTAAGTTCATTTTAGCTTCAGTTGCTCACTGCTATTTTGCCTTTGCTGACGATTTCAAGTAGCATCTCTCGGCTAAATCTTTTTGTAATGTGTTGCTATTTATTGGCATAGCTCATTGATGTGCTACATTTTTTGAAGATTTTTTAGCAGGCAACGCTGAAAATTTTTGGTGCTATTGCTAATTTGGCGTTAGCATTTCAAGCCCTGCATGATACAGTACAATTTTATGACAAGACTAAAGGTTCACGTTGGTCCTGTTTTGAATGTAGAGATTTTCAAGTTGTATATCACTACTTTTTTAAGAAAACTAAAACTGAGATGGATATGTTAAAGGAATGCATTAATATATCTTAAAAAACAACGGATTTAAATTTACTGATGACTCTCCTAAGAGAAAAAAAAATCAGCTGTTGTTAAAAATCTGGCTCGGTTAGAGTCTTGTTTAAAAATCTCATCGATCGGTATATAAATAGAACCACCTCGAGCTTATTCATCAGCCACGTCATTCCCCGCTATGCTTTGTCCTTGAACTATTTAATCGGGATAGAGGAAATCCTGGAGACTCCATCTTCACACTGTTGACAGCGCCCTCTATATCGGGTACGGCATTTAATGTAAAACTGGAGTTTTCCAAATTTTTCTAAATGTAGCCCACAACTTCGTGTAGAGCTGTCTCTACTGACCGACTTTTGACATGAGCGTGCTTTTTAGTTTGTATTTAAATTTGAACGAATTTCCATTTCCAGTAACTTTTCTAAGGTCTTCATTAGAAAGAAAGAGAGGCTAATCGGTCTATAGTCTTTGAATAATGTGTGACTAGTTTTCTCGGCTTTAGAGACATAGATTACTGGTACTTCTTTTCACATTCTGGGTACGAAGCACAACCTAAGACAAGACTTATTGTGTTCGGTGATATTTATTATAATGAATAAATTAAAAATGTACACTAAATAGAAAACAGTTTCAAAATAACATGTATATAATACAGTGTGTGCTTATAAAAAAAAGTCAACACTTTTCCTTGTTTTATTAGTTAACACAGATTTAATTTATAACATAAAAAGTTTAAGCGACCTTTAGCAAGAGGCTTGGTCATCATATCAGCAAGTTGATTTTCTGTCGATATTTGCAATACATTGACTTCACCTCAGCAATGTTTTCCCTAATGAAAAAGTGTTTGATGGAAATATGCTTAGTCCTTTGATGAAATTCTGGATTTTGTGCCAGACGCAGTGCTGCAGTATTGTCAATATATAAGGAAGGTACTTGGTTTATATTTGCTATTTCTTTATATAGACGAGATATCCAAATCACCTCCTTACTGCCTCCACTAGCAGCAATAATTTCCGATTATGTGGTTGATACTATTTTCTGTCGTTGACTTGACCATGAGACAACAGATCCGGCGTAAGTAGTTACAATACCGGATGTAGATCTGGTTTCAATACATCCTCCAAAATCCGAATCGCTATAAGACTCGAGTATCTTTTGCCCCTTTCTTTCACATTTGAGGTCTTTTGTTAAATTTCCAGATATAATATTAAAACACTCTCTTCACTTTCAAAACATCTTCATGTGTAGGATTTTCCAAATGCCTAGATAAGTAGCAAACGATGTAAGCAAGATCAGACCTTCCCCCAAGCATTAGAGACATCAATACTCCAACGGCTTGCATATACGGAAATTCAGTTTTTGCTTTTCCTTCTTTATTGGATGCTCTACTTTTTTCATGGGCGTTAACACGGACTTGCAGTTCATAAAGTTAAAGCATTTTAAAATTCGCTTGGCGCATGATTTTTGTTAACCTTGATGTAGTCCTGTGGCCGCTACTAATCCATCATCAACATACAATGCTATAATTAACTTATTTTCGTTCCTTTCTCTATAAACATGAATCAGCCGTACTTGCCTTGAAACCTAATTTTTCGAATTAACTTCCAATTCTCTTGTTCCAACATCTTGGAGCTTGCTTTAGTCCATATAAGCTTCTCTTCAATTGACACACTTTTCTGGTACTATCGCTAAATCCTTCTGGCAGTTTCATATAAATAACTTCTTCTAATTCTCCATATAGAAATGCTGTAGAAACATCGAACTGCAACATATGTAAATTTTCTGTAGCAGCAACACTTATTAGTGATCTTATTTTCGACATTCTACCGACTGGGCTGAACGTTTGATAATAGTCTAAACATTTTTCTTGTTGAAACCCTTTAATCAGCAATCTAGCTTAATACTTCTCTACGCTTCCATCTGCGTTCTGTTTTACACGAAATACCCACTTTGCCGACAAAGTACCTTTGTATCATCTGGTAATTCTGTCAAGATGCAAGTATTGTTTTCTTGCAAAGATATAATCTCATTTTTCATTGCTGAAATCCATTCATTACTCTCATTGCAATTTATTGCTTCCTGGTATGTTTGCGGCGTTTCTATTTCCTGTGCTATTAAGACATAGTCATTATATTTGGAACTTGAGAGAAGTGTCCGATTTCTAAGCTGTTTGATATTGGTTCTTCCTCTATATCGGAATCTCTACATCTCTTTAAATGACACTCATCATTATCAAATCCTTGAAAGTCTTCCGCTGAACTTAGATCATTTCCGATTTCTATTGCTTCAAAATCAGTGGCTTGTTCAGACGATGTATCTGGAATTTCATTACGATATCGGCTTGTCAGTGGAACTTTAAGGTATGTGTCATCAGAATTCTGAGGCTTCTTGTCATGGCTTCCAATTGTAGTTTCTGAATCCTCTTTCTTCAAATTTTACGTAGATGCATTTTCTCTGCTTCCGGATATTTTTCTACTTGATTTCCCATATACACAAGGTTCACAAATGTCATTTTCCAAATTGACTTCTATATTGAAGTCATATTTTAATTTATCTTGAACATGGCGTTTGTTTTGGTGTCCCCATCTTTCGTGATAAAGTTGAAGCATAGACTTATCTGCAATAGTTAAGAACACATTCTGAACATTGTTAGGATTCATTGTTTGTATTGAAGCTTTGAAAAGATTTCCTTTTATTGATCTGCTTCCATATAAACCAGTTTGTCCATTATCGACCAACTAACACTTTGTAGAAGTTGAATTGAAATTACTATTGGGATTTCTTCCTGTGTTGCCAAAACTTTAATGACTTCTTTTCCAGCAGTTTGTATTTCTTGTGGTTCATTAAATTCCAAAAATTCTGAAAAAAAGTTTGAACTCATGTGTGACATGCTTGGAGGCTCCACTGTCAATTCACCAATCACTTTCATATGGCAGAACTTGTTCATTTGTGTTTGCACTAAGAGCAGTATTAACATTAATCGACGCGGAATTCTTCTCAGATTTTCCATCTGCAATCCATTTTTGACAGTTCTTTAGCTAGTGTCCCGTCTTCTTACAATAAAAACATGAGTCCTCTTTCCTGGAAAATTTCTTTCCTTCATTTTCTTTGTAACTTCTTCTGGCCTTCACAAATAATGCTTCTTAATTATTCTTGGTCAACTAATAATATAATAACATGTATATAATACAGTGTTTGCTTATAAAACATACTCAACAAGACTTTTCTGCAGGGTGAGATAAAAAAATTGCAACAAAGTCAAACGCCATCATTTTTACTTTTTGGTTAATTTCATTGAATGAAAGCAAAACATTTCGGAAATAGCATCAAATTTTAGAATAAGTTTAGATTTGTTCGAATTGGTCACCTCTGGCACAAATTTTCAAACGGCCAATGAAAACGCCACACATTGCCCAAATGTTGCTCTGCGATATTTTGTCCCATTCCCGGCGAAACGCTTGCTTGAGGTGATCGACACTTTGATACTTTTTTGTGCCAACCTTGCTTTCCAAAATACTCCAGACACAATGTCCAACGGATTGGTATCCGGAGATTTTGGTGGCCATTGTGCGCTCGAAATGAAGCGAGGAAATTAATTTTGTAACTATTATTGAGAGGAGCGTACTGAGTGCGATGGTGCTGAGTCCTGTTGGAATGTCCAAGGTCTACGGCCAAAATGTTTGCGTGCCTAAGGCTTTAATACGCCCTCCAGAATATTTTCGCGATAATATTCGGCATTTATTCTGATGCCACGGTCAATTAATACGAGCGGAGAGCGACCATCGTCTGTTATGGCTGCCCACACTATCGCCATGGCCGGCGCTTGAGTTCTGGTGACCAACCGAAGGTACACATTTTCAGCTGACCTCTTTGGCAAGTTAACACGATCATTTTGTTTGTTTACAAACTGCTGGAATGTTTTCTCATCGGAGAAAACCAAATTCGGCAGTTCACCACTTTCAGCCAAGCGAAGCAACACTTTAGCTCTATTTTCTTTCTGTTGAGGTGTAAGTTCTTGCACTTTTTTGGAATTTCAATGGCTTTACCCCGAGCTCATTCTTCAATATTTGCCGAATGGAATATTGCGATATGTTCAGCTCACGACCCATTTTATAAAGAATCACACTATCGCGCTCGAATTCCATCACGAAGATTTCTCATTTACTTAACTGTCTAGCATTGTTTGGTGTAGAACATGTGCGAAGATTGTACGGTTGGGTTTAGAAGCAAATCAAAATGATTTTAAACTCCCCTGCGTTACTTTGCACCTAATAATATTGTCCTTTAGCCTTACATCCTTTGCCTTTTTCCATCAAGCTTTGCTATCTCTTATTGCATTATTGATAATAATCTATTTTCTTTGAATGCATAGTTTTTGATATATTTCTTCAACTTATTGTAAGCTTCTCTATCAACAGATGCATAAGTCACTCTGTATTTGTTTAGCTTCAGCATTGATTTGACTCTTTCTTTTAATCATTCAATGTCATACCAATAGTAGGTAGTCTATAGATTTTCCAGAATAATATATTTAATTTGTTAAATGCATTATCAATTGTCATTATTTCCTTATAAATTCACTCCAATTTTTTCAAATTCTTTTTTTTTTTTCAAATTCCTATCTTGCGCATCTTATCATCCCTCCGCAGAACCAGTAGATATATAGAATTGTGACCATTTTTGGACAGCGAATTACAAATATTTAAAGAATTAACACAATAGTTATTGAACGAATTCAAAAATATATATAACTAGCTGAACCCGGTGCGCTTCGCTACCCCTTTTGATTTTATATGCATTAAAAATTTTATTTACGAATATATGTTGGATAAAAAAAAACAAATTTATAAATTAAAAACAAAAATTAATTGCACTACTTTAGTGCGTTAATAAATAAAAAAAAAAAACATTAGAAAAGCAGTAACATGACATGCATACACGAAGGGTTTGTCCTTCGGATTTATTTATTTCATAGCAAATACCAAGCGTGCAGGAAATTGCAATTTTTTGAAGTTGAGTGGCATTTCTATTGCAAATAGTGAATTCGAGGTAGCAACATACTTCCCCATAATAAGCGTATTTCAAATTAACTGTTGTGTTGTTTTTAGTGTTAGCCTAAGGCGTTGTGTGTCAATGGTTCTTATTAAAAATCATATCCCAATCTGATCCGATTTAAATATAATTTTAAAAAAATTACTTTTACACCAAATTCCGCCACACGTTTTATATTTCATTGAAATTGGTGCGTCAAATATGTAAAATCGGCCGAGAATATATATGGGAGCTATATCCAAATCTTAACTTATTTCCAATTAATTTGTCACATTTATTATTGTAACCAAATTCCGCCACACATTCTGAATTTCAATGGAATCGGTCATATATATCGTGTTTGGTACATAACATGTATGAAGTCGGCCGAAATATATATGTTAGCTATACCCAAACCTCAACCGATTTCAATATAATTTGGCAATTTTTTTCTGGTGCCAGATTTCGTCTCTCTCGCTTTGGGTGCATCAAATATGTGAAATCGGCCTAGAATATGTAGGGGAGCTATAATCAAATCTGAGCGAATTGGAATATAATTCGTGAAATTTATTTTTGTACCAAATTTAGTCACTCATGGCGAATTTCATTGGAATCGGAAATACGTATCGTATTTTGTGCATCAAATATGTGAAATCGGCGGAAAATATATATGGGAGCTATATCCAAATCTGAACCGATTTTAATATAATTTGACTAATTTATCCTGCAATCAAAATCCCGTCACACATTCCCAATTTCATTGCAATCCTACATACATATCGTGTTTGGTGCATCATTGATAATCGGTTGATATATGGGAGCTATATCCAAATCTGAACAGATTTCAATATAATTTGACAAATGTACATTCGTTTTAATTTCCGCTACATATTCCAAATTTCATTGAAATTAGAGATACATATCGTGTTTGGTGCACCAAATACATGAAATCGGCCGAAAATGTATATGGGAGCTATATCCAAATCTGAACCGATTTCAATATAATTTGGGAAATCAATTTTTTAGATAAAATCCATCACATGCTTCAAATTTCATTGAAATTGGGGATACATAGCGGAAGTGATTGGTGGATTGACAATGGAGCCATCATGTGTGACATGATTTTAAACTTTTTTCAGAATTTTCGGAGTTGAATGAACCACAAGAAATACCAGTTGCTGGGAAAGAAGTGATTAAAGCAAATTGAAAAGGTAATATTGAAAAAATTTCGAAGATCAACAGAGAGAAATTAAGATTAACACTTTAGGATGTGTGATATGTACCCGGTATCTCAAGAAATTTGTTTTCAGTTTTGGCAAAACAGGATAGAAATCCCCATAGTAATTTCAATTCAACTTCTACAATGCGTTGGTTGGTCGTTAATGGACAAACTGTTTTATATGGAAACAGATTGATAAAAGGAACTCTTTTCAAAGCTTCAATACAAACAATGAAACCTAACAATGTTCATAATTTGTTCATAATTATTGCAGATAAGTCTATGCTTCAACTTTATCACTAGAGATGGGAACACAAAGACAAACGCCATGTTCAAGAGAAATTAAAACATGACTTCAATATTAAAGTCAATTTGCACAATGACATTTGTGAACCTTGTGTTTATGGGAAATCAAGTAGAAAAATATAATAAAATTTTGTTGTTACAAAATTATCAGGCTTAATCCCTTTATTGCTGTTTTTATAAAAACAATGTTTGTTTATTAATGGAGAACGATGGTAATGTTTACCAAGGGGTAAGGCAGGGAATATCTAGGTTTCGGAAAGAGCTACCAATCCCCATAAGTTCCCTTGTTTTTTGTCTGGGATATTCTCCTAAGAAGTTATTTTAAAAATAACTTCTATGCAACAACAAAATACTATGGTATCCCAAACAAACAAGCCAACACTGTTCTGTAATAAAATAATATAAAGTATAATAAATCACAGATCTGATATATGTAAGCGG
This sequence comes from Musca domestica, assembly GCF_030504385.1. Taxonomy (NCBI): domain Eukaryota; kingdom Metazoa; phylum Arthropoda; class Insecta; order Diptera; family Muscidae; genus Musca; species Musca domestica. The sequence goes on from NW_026712346.1 coordinate 3,134,605, forward strand.
CATAATTTTCATTATAAATAGGGACTCCGTAATAATTTCTAAATAAAAATATATATTCATGGCAAAAATTATAATAGATGTTCAGATATTTTGAATAGTCTGATTTTTTTAGCCATAGGTTTTAATTTGAGTGATATAATATAGAACACCTATAATAGCCCCGTGTAAAAACTCAGCTCAATTTTTGGTTTTGTAAAGATCTTAGTAACATTTTCCATTGCAGTTGCAATTTTAAATTTGCATTTCCAACGTTTAGAACACCGTGCTGCGTGGTATTTAGTTTTGTTCCCCTCATAATTTAGGGCAGAATGATTTCAGAATAGTCAAAGATAATTACTCTTAGAATACCGTGCTGCGTGGTATTTAATTGATGGCAAAATGATTTCAGAATGGTCAAAAATAATAACTCTTTTACACCCATTACCGTAAGATGGTAATTAATTTTTTGTTGTCATTTAAATTGTGCGTTGGAGATCTCAAAAGGTCATATTTTTCATCATAGCATAATTCAATGACGATTAAACAAGTGTTCGGTCCCGTGCTACTTTCTAATATTCTCATTTTTTTTCATGTTTCTGCCGCAATTTCTGACTGAATGTTTCCCAATTTGACTTTTCGGTGTTTATTTTATATAGACGTAAATACCAAACCTACGTTCCTAACCAATATTTTCTAGGGGGTTGCAAATTCAATAGAATACAATTTTTTCAGACCACACATTGGTTGGGAATGTGGACTTGGGGATACTCTAATGTGGAGACTATACTTAAATAAATGCATACGTGCACAATTATCTTTAACATGGTTATGTACCATGGTTATGTAGCCCGAATACTTTTTTTAGCCAAATCAATTGTTGAAGACCACGATGGGCCACACTCCGGAAATTGAAAATTTTATGAGAAGAGGTTTTTTACCAAAGATGCCAAATAAGGCAAAAGTGGCCATAACCCCGAAAATAGCATAAATCATATGATGGTTATATTAAAAAGTGATAATTTGTGGAAGAATGGTTTCTTCCGAAATTACCAAAATATGGTTAAAATGTAATACATACTTGAAATCGGGTTGTACCCTTATACGGTGGTTATGACCCATATCATGACTTGCGAAAGCGTTTTAAGGTATCTTAAAAGTTTAGGAAGAATTTCTGGAATGATATAAGTCCTTTTCTTACTAAATGTCCAATTCGCTCTACTATTTATGCACCCTTTACATTCGGCATTTCACTGATACCATAACTAACATAACTTTCCTTTATATGGTGAAAATAATTCTTTATTTTGTATCCTCTTCTGAAATGATATTATTCGTATAGTTCCACTTACCCAATAAATACATAAAATCTATAAATAACAGAAAACAGAAAAAAAAATACAAATGTATATTTTGAAAATAATTTTTATTTTGTATCCTCTTCTGAAATGATATTATTCGTATAGTTCCACTTACCCAATAAATACATAAAATCTATAAATAACAGAAAACAGAAAAAAAAAATACAAATGTACATTCGAAAATAGTAAATCAAATGGAATATTGCGATATGTTCAGCTCATGAGCCATTTTTCGGCCACTGCAACGCGGTCGATTCTTTAATTTTCGAACCATTTCTGCGGATGTTTCTGTTTTCTTCCGTCCACTTCCTTGACGTCGGACTTCGCTACTAGTATTACGGTAACGAGCGACGGTACGGGGCACAAAATATTTATTCACGTTTAAATGCTGGAGTGATCTAACGATAGCCTCTTGCGGCTATCACCAGAACTCAAGCGCTGGGTTGATGGTGTGGGCCGCCATAACAGCCGATGGTCGCTCTCCGCTCATAATTGGAATATTGTGTCTGGAGAATTTTGGAAGGCAAGGTTGGCACTAAAAAATACCCAAGTGTTTATCACCTCAAACAAGCGTTTCGCCGGCAATGGGCCAAAAAACCGCAGAACAACATTTGGGCAGCGTGTGACGGTTTCATTGGCCGTTTAAAGGCCTTAATTTGTACCAAAGGTGATCAATTCGAACAAATCTAAATTTATTCTAAAATTTGATGTTATTTCCGACATATTTTGCTTTCATTCAATAAAATTTAAAAATAAAAATGTAAAAATTATGGCGTTTGACTTTGTTGCATTTTTTTATCTCACCCGAACACGATCTAGAGAGGGAGTTCCAACGCTATAAGAGAGAACCTCTAGATCAAGAAGTCTATTAGGCAGGTCTGAGTGGTATTCATACCGATGTACCGATGAATACCGTCCTCTGAGTCCACCCCCATCCATTGCAGCTCAAGAACGGCAGCTGCATAAGTTTTGGCGCAATTACATTCAGGATGGTGTCTCAATTCGTACTGGGAACGAATTGACAAAGATGTGCGTGACGTCTGTCCGGCGTGGATACAGGCCCGCACAATATCCTGCACCTCTTTAATTGCAGAGCCAAACCTACCCAACTTACTCCAGAAGATCTCTGGCTACATCCTGTTGAAGTAACTGGGGCTTGAACCAGATTAGCAGAATGCAAACATGTACCACTGCTACAACAACAATAACGGAATGACAAAGATAATATACCCTTCTATTCACGGCTATTATTGAATGTGAAAGGTACCGTAATTTTAGCAAATTCGGCTGTGTATTGTGACAAATGGGGAGTAGAAGTCAATCAACCAACATAATGATAATGATTTTTTCAAGGTGTGGGGGATCACCACTTTGAGTATGTCTACATAAATTCTAATATAAATTGCCCGTTAATTTTCAATTATAAATTACTAGCTCGCCCTATCTGCGTTTCCGGCCCGTAGTTTTAGTCTTTAATGCGTAGTTTTTAAAGCATAATTTTTATCATAAATGATGACTCGACTAAACAGAAATAAATACGCATTGCAAAAATGTGAATACAGGTTCACTACCAGGCCATTTTTTAAACCTAAATAATATGGCACATATATTAAAATGTATACATCAATAATAGACCCATATAGGATGGTTCTCGACCTGACACATATTTTGTACAACTGATTCTTCATATAACCTCTAGGACTGCATCAAATTTAAAACTCTATCGTAGCTTTTGCGTAGTATAGAGCAAAATATTTGCGGCCTTTTTGTATGGTTCAGCTATATAAAATGGACCGTATAAAAGTTTGACCCACGAACCCCCCTTTTGGGATTTTTATCTACCAATCAAAATTTAACAACTGACGATAGCGCATAGTCCCCATATAACATTACCTTTAATTTAAGGTTACTTTTAAGGGTTCGGAAGAATTTTCCGAGGATATGAATCCTTTTCTCACTAAATTTTCAGTTCGCTCAACTATTTTGTATAGTCCGCATATTACCGTACCTCTTCATATTCGGTATTTCATCAATTGCAGTCCCAATGAATTTTGCATTTTGAGTTCTCATTGGATGGATTATTTCCATACATAATCAATTGTTGGAATTTTGGACTTCAGAATCGATAGTAATTCCTAAATTGAAATCTTGGCAATGTCACTTTAATTTAACTATCATAAATAAAGCTTCATCGGTTTATAAGATTTAGGGACCCCATAAAGTAAATTAAAAAATATAAATCCTTGTCGATAAAATAATGTCCGTGAGCCTCTTCGTTCACCGTTTGCAATTAGGATAGAGGTCACCAAATTTAATATGTGTCTTTCAAACTTTGCACAGGTTTTTATTTTATTCTTAGGATGATTGATGTTACAAAAGGTATATATTTGTTCTCAGTTATATATAGCCCTCATATAATATTATCTCCTGAGGTTATAAACCATTTGTCCAAAAAATTATATCAAAAGTCCACTTTATGATTTATTTTCTATTCCCCAGTAGTGGCTACTATTGGTTCCCCATTAGGCATAGCCTCAATTTAAAAGTACGTTGAGATTTTTAATGTTTTGATGCTTTGAAAAGTATTTTTTAATCAAAATTGAAAATTTGGTATGGCAACCGTATAACGCCATGTATAGAAAATATGCAAATGTTCTTGATGTTTTCGGTTTTTATACCCTCCACCATACTATGGAGGGTATATTAACTTTGTCATTCCGTTTGCAACTCCTCAAAATACTCATATCACACCCAACAAGGTATATATATTTAGGTCCGTTACGATAAATTCCGAATTTAACTAGAGCCACGAATTTAACAGAGAAAATAACATAGCTATGTTAACTTAACAGAGCTACATAAAATTGTTTTTTCCTTAATATTTTTGATTTTTAATTACTTATCGTATAAAAACGCTTACAAAATGCATTATATAATCATAATTAAATTATATTCCAAAGATCGTAAGGCAACATACACCTATTAACTCGTAGCACAATACTATGTGCCAGGACAAGTTTACACCAAACTGTGCCTTCCACGACAATTCTGCCGGCACAATATGGGTATCTACGGAAAGCTTATGAAGTCTACTATCCATTGGCATTAACAAAATTATAGGAAGGTCTGGCCAGTTCCGAGGTATATTGTCATTTCTGGAGGTATCCTTGGAACAGGATAACTCCATTGGCCAATATGCCTTCCACGACAATTCTGCCGGCACAATATGGGTATCTACGGAAAGCTTATGAAGTCTACTATCTATTGGCATTAACAAAATTATACGAAGGTCCGGCCAGTTCCGAGGTATATGGTCATTTCTGGAGGTATCCTTGGAACAGGATAACTCCATTGGCCAATATGCCTTCCAGGACAATTCTGCCGGTAATCACGCTATCTTTCGAATGAATTGAGATAGATGGCTAAAATTTTGCACACATGATTATTTTTCCAGTAGGCAGGTTAAGTTCGTAAATGGGCTATGTAGGTCCACGTTTTCATATAGCCCCCATATAACGGTACCTCCCCATATAACGGTATTTTGATGATTTTAGCGACATTATTCACCGGAATTCTTTCAAATTTGGTATTTGAAGTTCCAAATGGATACTAAGATAGAAAATTGTCTGTGCAAGTCCATGTCTTCGTATAGCCCCCATATAACGGTACCTCCCGATATTCGGTATTTTGATGATTTTAGCGACCTTTTTCCCGGAAGTAATTTAAAATTTGGTATTTGAAGTTCAAAATGGATACTTCACCCTAAGACAGAAAATTGTGTGTGCAGGTCCACGTCTTCGTATAGCCCCCATATAACGGTACCTCCCTATATTCGGTATTTTAATGTTTTTAACGACATTATTCACCGGAATTGTTTCAAAATTGGTATTTAAAGTTCGTAATGAATACTACAGTCAAAGATAGAAAATTGTCTGTGCAAGTCCATGTCTTCGTATAGCCCCCATATAACGGTACCTCCCGAATTGTCACGGGAATTGTTTCAAATTTGGTACTTGAAGTTCAAAATGGATACTACACCCTAAGACAGAAAATTGTCTGTGCAGGTCCACGTCTTCGTATAGCCCCCATATAATGGTACCTCCCTATATTCGGTATTTTGATGATTTTAGCGACATCATTCACCGGAATTTTTTCAAACTTGATATTTGAAGTTCGTTATGGGAACTACAGTCTGTGACAGAAAATTGTCTATGCTTGTCCAGGTCTTCGCACAGCTCCAATTTAACGGCACCTCCTTATATACGATATTTTGATGATTTTAGCTACATTATTCACCGTTTATTTCAAGTTTCGAATTTGAATATGGTAATGGCTTATGAAAAACAATGCCTATGTATGTCCACGTCGTATAGATCCCAATATTACGGCTATATTCGTTATTTTTAAAATGTTAACAGAATTTTTTAGGGATTTTATTTCTTGAAAATTTCCAAATTCGTTGCAAATGGTGGAGGGTATTAAAAATTCGGCCCGGCCGAACTTACTGCTTTTTAACTTGCTTTCAATAAGAATTTTCAATTGCAAAAGGCATTTTGAAACAATTCTACACAATATTCCATATCAAAATAGAACAGTGATTTTTTTTCAGTTCCGCAATTTTTATAGAGGCTTTTCTTGAAATGTTCTCTAACGAAAACGTTTCCACTGTAATTACAAATAACCAAAAGAAAATTTGAGTCAGATCGGCCCAGCCGTTCTCAACTGACGTGTTACTGTGCTTTTTTAAATTTTGGTGTGGGCAGTTCCTCCGGCCCCAAACAGATACCTATTGTTGGAGGGAGAGTGAAGATTACGTCGTATACTAACTGTGGAACACACATCTTTATGATTTTGGCAAATATTAGAATTTTCGATAAATCGAAAAAATGGGCGTAAAATTGGGCGTGGTTAGTTTTTCTTTGCATAAAAACCTTAATCGGGATAGAACGAATATTTAGAAAAAAATTATAAAAATCGTTCCAGCTGTTCATAACTGATTCATTTACCAACGAACAACAATTTTTTATCTATATCTATAAAAGAGGAAAATGTTTGTATGTTTGTTTGTTTGTAATTAATGGACTCGAAAACCGCTGAACAGATTTTCCTGAAAATTTACATGTATACTTCAACATCGCCTGAAAGTAACATAGGCTATATACATTTTTGAAATTCCACTTGGAAGTGGAGATATAGCATCAGAATCGAAGGTACCTCCCAAAAATTTAGATTTGGCATGCACATATCTATTGATACGGAATTTGGAACAAAAATAAATTTGCCACATTATATTGAAATCGGTTCAGATTTGGACATAACTCCCATATATATTTTCGGCCGATTTCAAGCATTTGATGCACCAAGCACGCCATGTATCCCAAATTTGAAACATGTGATGGATTTTATCTTAAAAATTGATTTCTCAAATTATATTGAAATCGGTTTAGATTTGGATATAGCTCCCATAAACATTTTCGGCCGATTTAATGTATTTGGTGCACCAAACACGATATGTATGTCCAATTTTAATGAAATTTAAAATAAGTAACGAAATTGGGAGCGAAAATGAATTTGTCAAATTATATTGAAATCGGTTCAGATTTGGATATAGCTTCTATATATCTTTACGACCGACTTCATGTATTTGATGCACCAAACACGCTATGTATCTCTAATTTCAATGAAATTTGGAATGTGTAGCGGAAATTAAAACGAATATACATTTGTCAAATTATATTGAAATCTATTCAGATTTGGATATAGCTCCCATATATATCTTCAACCGATTTTGTTTATTTGATGCACCAAACACGATATGTATGTTCGATTCCAATGAAATTGGGAATGTGTGACGGGATTTTGATTAGAAGATAAATTAGTCATATTATATTAAAATTGGTTCAGATTTGGATATAGCTCTCACATATATTTTCCGCCGATTTCACATATTTGATACACAAAACACGATACGTATTTCCGATTCCAATGAAATTCGCCATGAGTGACTAAATTTTGGTACAAAAATAAATTTCACGAATTATATTCAAATTCGCTCAGATTTGATTATAGCTCCCATATATATTCTAGGCCGGTTTCACATATTTGATGCACCCAAAGCGAGAGAGACGAAATCTGGCACCAGAAAAAAATTGCCAAATTATATTGAAATCGGTTGAGGTTTGGGTATAGCTAACATATATATTTCGGCCGACTTCATACATGTTATGTACCAAACACGATATATATGACCGATTCCATTGAAATTCAGAATGTGTGGCAGAATTTGGTTACAATAATAAATGTGACAAATTAATTAGAGATTAGTTAAGATTTGGATATAGCTCCCATATATATTCTCGGCCGATTTTACATATTTGACGCACCAATTTCAATGAAATATGAAAGGTGTGGCGGAATTTGGTGTAAAAGTAAATTTTTTAAAATTATATTTAAATCGGATCAGATTGGGATATGATTTTTAATAAGAACCATTGACACACAACGCCTTAGGCTAACACTAAAAAACAACATAACAGTTAATTTAAAATACGCTTATTACGGGGAAGTATGTTGCTACCTCGAATTCACTAATTGCAATAGAAATGCCACTCAACTTCCAAAAATTGCAATTTCCTGCACGCTTGGTATTTGCTATGAAATAAATAAATCCGAATGGCAAACACTTCGTGTATGCATGTCATGTTACTGCTTTTCTAATGGTGTAATAAAGTAGTGTAATATTTTTTTTAATTTAAATTTTGAAATTTTGTTTTTTTTTTTTATCCAACATATATTCGTAAATAAAATGTTTAATGCATATAGAATCAAAAGGGGTAGCGAAGCGCACTGGGTTCAGCTAGTATATATTTCCTTTTTTTGGAAATCTTGCTCCATGAGTCCTGAACCCCAAAGTTCATCATTGTTCTTTGGTTTTGCATTAGACACATCTTTCTTGATGTCAGCCCAAAAATTTTCTATGGGATTAAGGTCTGGAGACTGAGCAGGCCAGTCCATGACTTTAATCCCATTGCTTTCAAACCAATTCCGCGCTTTCTTGCTCGTATGTTTTGGATCGTTATCCTGTTGGAAGATCCACAACAACGATAATTCGTCATCTGCATATGGTAGCATCACGTTTTAAAGGATGTCAACATAAATATGTTGATCCATGATGGTTTTTATCCAGTGTATGGGACCAACCATAAAATGTTCCACCATTTCTCTATAGGCCAATTCAAGTGCTCTGTTGCAAATTTAATTCGCTTGGCCACGTGCTTTGCACTTAAGAGTGGGACTTTTCTCGGGCTACAGGCATTGAGGTTATGTTCACGCAACCGAGCTCTAACCGTTTCAACGCATGCCGATATTTGTAATTCTTTTTTTAGCTCAGTGGCTGGCTTAAACGGCTCTTTTCTGCTTTGCCTAACTAACCGGTTCACCAATAACTTGGACATCGCGGGCTTCCTACCTCGCTTTTCATCTTTTTCTTTAAAAGTTATTGCATTGCGTATCATTTTATTGGAACATCCCAATAATCTTCCTATTTCGGAATAGGTTTTTCCTTCATTTATCATTTTTTTAATGATTTCTCTCTTCTCGGGACCACAGATTTAATAGATAAGGTTCAAAAGTACTTAACACGTTAATTTCAACTCACTCACTGCCAAAATATTTATCAAACACGTGTTCAACAACACAATAACAACTTTAGTGCTATTATTTTTACCGTTTGATTTTACTCCTTACTCTCAACATTAAGTTATAAAGAAACAACTGCAGAGATTTGGAGAGTTGAATTGCATTTTTTGGAGAGGTTATATATGCGGAATACTAACAGTAAAAAAACATAAGCAAAAAAGACTACATACGAATTTTTATTTAACGTCTTCGAACTTCAGTCAAGTCAGTGCTATTATTTTTATATATATATACATAGAGTAGGCGTATATATATATATACATAGAGTAGGCGTAGTCAGTTCCTCGGGGTATGACGAACGTTGGTACGAAAAATAATGCAAATCGATCCAGCCGTTCTCAACTGATTCCATTACCAACGAACAACAATTGATTTTTAAATATATAGATAATTGAAACTCCCTATTAATTTTTAAGAAATTCGAAGAGGCATGGTTTCTTCCACATGGCCCTTCTGTCAGTTAGTGCTACACGAATGCGGTATGAATTGGAGATTTAATTGTTATTTAGAAACGTTCACAGTATAATTGTATGTCCCTTCATTAGTAGCTACAGCTACACAGCTGGTGAACTAATATAACAAATTGCAAATAGTTCGGAAAAACGCGAAATTTTGGATATTATCGCATGATTTGATTTCGTCGATTTTATAAACAATAATCATATTTATCTTGATGATGACAAAATACGCTTTGTATGAATTTTCTGTGAAGAAGTTAACTCGACAAATATTTAATAGTTCTGTGCTGGATAAATGCCACAAACTGATGTATTGCCTCATACGTTCACTTAACCTGTGAGAAATTTGACACGTTTACTGTATCACATTCAAAGTATCAAATATAGCATTTTCAGATTATATGAAACCTTTTGCAATTGAAATTAAACTTTTTGCAGTGGAAATGAAACCTCTTGCAGTGGAAATGAAACCTTTTGCAGATGAAAATGTTTTTGTTTTTTGCATTTGAAGTGAAACTTTTTGCAACCGAAATGAAACTTTTGCAAATCAAATTAAACTTTTAGATTTATAGGAAGAAACATAACAAAACATTTTTTATTTTTAATAGGTTCAATATTAAATAAACTAATTATTACTAAAATATGTTTAAATAGGAGTTTTTATTGATTATTAATTTCAATATTTTATAATATTACTAGCAGGCCCAGTCCGCGTTGCCGGGCCGTAGTTTTAGTCTTTAATGCATAGTTTTTAAAGTATAATAATTCCCAATTCTGGCTCACATAAATGGCACAATTTTTTGTATAAATGATGACTCGATTAAATATAAATAAATACGTCTTTCAAAAAACCTGATCCTATTTTTCAGTAAGAGGTTTTAGTTGTTGAGTTAAAAACCTAAATAATATAGCATATATTAAAAAGTATACATTAACTGTTTATAATAGGCCCATGTAAGATGGTTCTCTACCCCAAAGTAGCCTAAACACACATATTAAGTCAAATCGATTCGAAAATTTAATTCAAACCTCGAAATAGGTAAAATCAGAAGGTACTTTTATATGAGCGCTACTCCAAAACATTGATATTGAAAAATTTCCGCGAAGAGTTCTTCCAGAAGCTAGATGCTAACTAAGGGCAAAATCAATTGAGAGGGGCTATATCATTTGAGGGGTGCTATATCACAATGTAGACCAACCGATACATATTTTGTACAAATGATTCCTCGTGTAACGCCTAGGACTGTATCAAATTTAAAACTTTATCGTAACTTTTGCGGAGTATGGGGCAAAATATTTGCGGCCCTTTGTGTATGGTTAAGCTATATAAAATGGACTCCGGGAACCCCTCTTTTGGGATTTTTATTTACCAACCAAAAAATTTCCTAACCCCAAGATTGTCTGCGGCGCAGTGTAATTACTGACGATAGCGTTACCTATGATTTAAGGTTACTTTTAAGGGTTCGGACGAATTTTCCGAGCATATGAATTCTTTTCATACTATATTTTCAATTCACTCCACTATTTTGTATAGTCCGCATATTACAGTGCTTCTTCATATTTCACTAATTGAAGTCCCAATGAATTTTGCATTTTTAATTCTCCATATCTAATAAAAATCGAACATTTGGGTATGGCAACCATATAACATCATGTATAGCACATATGCAACTTTCTCGTTTTTTTCGGCTTTTTTCAATAAGTATTTTCAATTTCAAAAGGCATTCTGAAACAATTCTACACAAAATTCAATATCATAATAGAACAGTCAATTTTTTCAGTCCCGCGATTTTTCTCAAAATTTTCTTTCATGACAACGTTTTCGCTGTATAACAAATAACCAAAAGAAAATATGAGTCAAATCGGCCCAGCCGTTCTCAACTGATGTGCTACTATACTTTTTCATATTTTTTACATATACATTTAAAGAAGTAGGTGTAGCCAGTTCCTCTGACCCCAAACAGATACCTAGGGTTGGAAGGAGAATCAAGATTACGTCGTATACTAACTGTGGAACAGATATCTTCATGATTTTGGCAAATATAAGGATTGTAGATAAATCGAAAAATCGGCGCAAAATTGGGCGTGGTCACTTTTTTTTTGAATTTTCTGTCAAATTGGTTTTGGGAGAATGTTTAGTTTTGTTCGAGCAGTCGATGAGGAAGGTGCTGTCGGACATTTTTATGAATACACCGTAAGAAATATTGGAACACATAAATATATCTTACTACATATTTGAAACAAATATTTCCGAAATTGTAAAAATTGCAACTTTTAAGATTTAAATTCTTTGATTGAATTCTATTTGACAAAATTTGCATACGAATTCACATGTTAGGAATAGAAATTCATTTAATATTTTTAGATAAATTTATTGTCCTTCCAAATTAGTGGACAATTTCATATCCCTTGATTTCTCTGAAATGATATATACGTTCTTAGTCAATATTAGGAAAAAGAACAGGATCTGATGTTTGTCATTCTGTTTGTAATTCATAGAAATAATATTTTAGGACCGAACGCAGGATCTGAGTTTTTGATTTATTTAATTATTTCTCACTCTGTAAAGAGAGGCAAAAAAACACTTGCAATATTTTGTTATTTCAAAACACATACAATCACAAAAAAATTTTGAGGCTCTCTGCCTAGCCCTGTTCTATAGCTTAGCCATACACAAAGGGCCTCAAATATTTTGCTCTATACTCCGCAAAAGTTGCGATAGAGTTTTAAATTTGTGACAGTCCTAGGGATTACAGGAAGAATCATTTGTACAAAATATGTATCAGGTCGGTTTACATTGGGGTATAGTCCCCTCAAATTTTATCGGGATCGGGCCAACTAGTAAACGAGCGAAATCAAAGAAATGTGGAAACGAGAGAGGGAACCAAAAGACAATTCCAAAACAAATATGAATGAACAAAAAAGTGTTAAATTCGTTCAGGTTTAACGTCTAATGCCGTCCAACGAGGGATAAACAAATTAAAAAAAATGCTCATGAACGGGCGCGCTACTTGGTTTGATATCTATTTCGAGTTTTCAGTTCCAAATTTTAAAAAATTCCGCTGAAAATAGGGCTTAGATCATAAAAATAACGAATGTAGAGCGTACCGTTACATGGAAGACATAAAATAATGTTGGCCTAGTGTCCATATAAGTCACAATAGATAGAACCCTAAATTGTTCTACCGTCAAACCAGCAAATACATGTTGTGGTGGGTGCATATCCAGAATTGTTCGGTCTTAAACCGGATAAAGGAGTATAGCGATAGGGACTACATTGCCTCCTGCTGCGCCAATGAAGACCACGGTGAATTATCATCTTCGTCGTTCACGTCTTCAGAGTCGTCGTCACAGTACGAGACTATTCCGCAATTTCCACAAAAAGCAATTTATGCAGCAGTTGACACCATACATTGCTGTTGAAGTTTTGCATAACGCATCTTTTCTCCAGAAGAATGTCAAAGTTTCTGCGATTCAGGAGACGAAGCTGAATAGCACCTGCAGACTTCAAAGTTGTAATGAATACAACGTATTGAGGAAGGATCGAAACAGAGGTGGAGAAATAGCGTTCCTATTCCACCAATCTGTTTGGTACAGACATATATGTCACTTATGCTTGGATCTAGTGACCAGTGGAATGTATAGGGGCAGCGGTCCATTGTGGAACCGCTAAGGTAGAGGTGTGCTTACCGTGTACATCCCGCCAATAGCTGTATCCCGCGTTATATGTCCAAAATCAGTTTACTTCTGGTAGGCAATAACAGTCTCGTGGTGGGGGATTTCAAAGCCTAGTTACCTAGGTCTGGTGCTAGGGGATTTCAATTGCCATAATTCATGGTTATTGCAGTCCGTCCTAGGTAACTACTACAGGCAAATTGATAACTCTACATTTTGCACAGTGAATGAGGACGCACCTTCCGGAAAAAGGGGAGACTGCCACAGCTCACCGGATATATCCATCGTGTCCCCATGTCTGACAAATTACGTAACGTGGCAATCAGTCATTTCTTTAGGTTCAGACCGCCTGAATTCTTTAGGCTCAGACCTCTGATCGTCAATTGGCGATAATTCAGGGAATACACCAATGGCCGCATCAGAGAACTGCCCAACCCATCTGATGTTCAGGTGGTAGCCACTCGCCATACACCTGCCTTAAATACACATTTCCCAGCAATGCAGAAGCAAATGAGCGAGATAAGCTTCGTCGTATAAATCTGAATCATTGCAACGTCAGAAGCGGATCGAGTAAATTGTGGGCAACGGTTAAGTCGCTCTCGGGCCCTGGAAAAAGGATGATCGACATTGGTCCCATTTAACGGAGTAGAAATGACAGGTCCGAAGAGGTGCGCGAGTTATTTTAACAGGCCCTTTATAGAGCACGCCGAGAGTGACAGGGCGAAGAGAAGGATCCTACGTTGTGTACAATCTCTACTAGCCTGATCGGCCACAACAATTTACTATGGTAGATGTTGAACATGTCATCATCTATGCATTAAAGACTAAAACTACGAACCCGCAACGCGGATCGGGACAGCTAGTAATATTATAAAAAAATATAGATATTAATAATCAATAAAAACTTCTCTTTAACTATATATTAGTAATAATTAGTTGATTTAATCTTAAACCTATTAAAAATAAAAATGTTTTGTTATGTTTCTTCCTAAAAATCTAAAGTTTCATTTAATTTGCAAAAAGTTTCACTTCAAATGCAAAAGGTTTCATAAATTTAAATCAATGTGTATATAGCATTTTCAGATTAAATGAAAACTTTTGCAATTGAAATAAAACTTTTTGCAGCGGAAATGAAACCTTTTGCAGCGAAAATGAAACCTTTTGCAACCGAAATGAAACTTTTTGCAAATCAAATGAAACTTTTTGATTTATAGAAAGGAAAATGACAAAACATTTTTATTTTAAGTACTTTTAAATTTAAATCAACTGATTATAACTATCATATAGTTAAAGAGGATTTTTTATTGATTATTAATATCTATAGTTTTATAATACTCTCTCTTAAATTTTCAGTGTATTGCACGATGTCATAAAAAAAGACCCGAATTAGATACCTTATTAAAATCTCCATCATGGAAAGGAGGGTATATTAAATTTGTCATTCCGTTTTTAACACCTCTAAATATTCGTCATAGACCCTATAAAGTACATACAATCATTGATGATGTCCACCTGTCTGTCTGTTGGATTTACGATATTGACTTGAAATTTCATGTAGAGATTTGAAATTTGGCGCAATATTGTATTGTGTCTAGGATGTTTGGTATTGAAAATGGTACCGGAATGTTTCAACAAGGCATTACATTGTATACGCGATTAAGCGAACCATTCAATAGCCTACATAACAAGACTGCTATATGTCCATAATGGATCTTCTGTTAAAAGTCAAACAAGTTGCGAATCGGGAATCCTTTAGGTAAGATTAATAGTATGTTATAACTATTAAAACGTTATAGTAAAGGTTAATTCCGCATTTCAGTCCTGCCCATACAATTTTTAGTAATAAAGGCCAAAATCTGTTTCATTCTCCCTATTTAGCGTTAAGTACTAAGAATATTTAATATGGTAATATTTTAAATTTAATTAATAAGAAACAATTTGTTATTACAATAATTGAAAATTTATGAAAAAAAATATGGATATTAATAATCAATGAAAACTCCTCTTTAACTACATATTAAAAATAATTAGTTGATTTAACTAAAACCTACTAAAAATAAAAATGTTTTGTTATGTTTCTTTCTATAAATCTGAAAGTTTCATTTCGGTTGCAAAAGGTTTCACTTCAAATGCAAAAGGTTTCATTTCCGCTGCAAAATGTTTCAATTCCACTGCAAAAAGTTTCATTTCCACTGCAAAAGGTTTCATTTCAATTGCAAAAGGTTTCATTTAATCTGAAAATGCTATATTTGAGATTATCCAATTGTGTTGCGGACATTCATTGCGAAATATTCATTCGGACATGAACTGCGCTGCTCGAAGATCTTCGCTGCGTTGTATCTTTCATTGTTTGTCATATGCCTGCATTGTAGTGCATTGAAGTTAATAGTTTCGCCTAACCCATGGCATACGGGATTACCATGCGTTCTCGCTTACAGGATAATCATGCGTTCAGGTTTAATGATTAAATAAGTATGTTATTGTTTAACATTTTTTAAATATTATAGAAAACCCTTCAGACTTTTGAATGATTCGATTCATAAAGACAGTGTAGGGGTAATATAAACACCATTTAAGTTAAAAGCAAACAAAACATTAGTTTGGAAATTTTTTTATAAAAACGTGATGATTTGTATATATATGATTTGTATATATTTGTGTTTCCCTATAAAGAAAATTATAATGCATCACAAAGCTTCTAAAATTATTAAATTGTAAATAAAGTTTTTAAATTAATAACAATGCTGTATTTGTAAAAGTTTTTATAATGTTTGATCACAAAAAAATTGTAGAATATAAAAAATTAGTAAAGTTATTCTTTTTTAAAAAGAATAATATACCACAATGCCGGCAAAATACTATTAAATACAAGTAATACCCTCTATAACTATGTCATAAATTAATCAAAAAATCATATTAAAATCTTGTGTAAACAAATGAAGTAATAAATTATAGGGCCAGAAATGCATTGGTTGATTATCACACTCAGAAACGTAAAAAGTTTTTGAAGAAATGTTCAAAAATGTTTTAATTGTGTTATTGACCCAAGTAGCTAGTCCCACATGTCCGCACGTCTATCTGGCAGTTTTTGTGTTTGTTCATCAATGGTCTTATCGTCTGTTGTTGTAAAATAGCTGACGTCATTGCGATTAAGTTTAAATAACTAAAAATAAACAATTTATTTAGCTGGATGAATCAGCTATGGCTAAAAACACACAAATGGCGCTGATTTCTTGTTCACTCAAAATTAAACAACTCTTTACATCTCATTTGTATTTTGGCTCGTTCTTAATAACTGAATGTGTGTACACACTTTTATATTTAAAACAACTGCAATAATTTCGATGCATGAAACAAACATTTAAGACAATAATTACTTTTAAATTGCTCTTTTCAGGATGTCCAAATCATAAAACCAAATTCTTCAGACAAATTTAATGTCAGCAAATGTTTGGAACAACGTATTCGCTTTTTAAACTCCCAACTACTACAGGCTCCAATGCCTAGTATTACGTCGAAAAGACGACAACTCTGTTCAATTGAAGAAGCTTGGAATCTACCTATATCTCTAGAGATGAGTTCACGTCAACAACAACATATTCAACATTCATTAAATACTGGAAAAAGAAGAATGGCAAAAAATGTAAGTATAAGAGCGTGGAGTCGTAAAATTGGTTGTGTTGAAAGTATTAGACTTTGTTATATTGGGTAAAAATTAAAATTTATTGTTAACAACACGGGTTTCGAGATTTTTTCGAGGCAGATTCGGGACTACACTACTTTTGGGGATAATACGAATTGCATTATTTTTTGTACCAACGTTCGTCATACCCCGAGTTAGGTTTTTAAAGGAAAAAATATTGACCACGCCTACATTTACGCCCACTATTTTGATTTTTCTAAAATTCCTATATTTGCCTAATTATGAAGATTTCGATTTAAAAATTATTACACAAGATACTGTTGACTTTCCATCCAGCCCTAAGTATTTGTTTGGGCACTGGGGAACTGACCACGCCTACTCTATATATATAAAAAAATTGTTGTTCGTTGGTAATTGAATCAGTTATGAACAGATGGAACGATTTTTATAATTTTTTTCTAAATGTTCGTTCTATCCCGAGTAAGGTGACCACGCCCAATTTTACGCCATTTTTTTTTTTTTTTTTTGATTTATCTAAAATCCTAATATTTGCCAAAGTCATGAAGATGTCTGTTCTACAGTTAGTATACGATGTAATCTTCACTCTCCAACAATAGGTATCTGTTTGGGGCCGGAGGAACTGGCCACACCAAAATTTAAAAAAGCATAGTAACACGTCAGTTAAGAACGGCTGGGCCGATCTGACTCAAATTTTCTTTTGGTTATTTGTAATTACAGTGGAAACGTTTTCGTTAGAGAACATTTCAAGAAGAGCCTCTATAAAAATCGCTGAACTGAAAAAAAATCACTGTTCTATTTTGATATGGAGTATTGTGTAGAATTGTTTCAAAATGCCTTTTGCAATTGAAAATTCTTATTGGAAAAAACCGAAAACATCGAGAAAATTTGCATATTTTCTATACATGCCGTTATATGGTTGCCATGCCAAATTTTCAATTTTGATTAAAAAATACTTTTCAAAGCATCAAAACATTAAAAATCTCAACGTACTTTTAAATTGTGGCTATGCCTATGGGGATAATTTTTTTGACAAATGGTTTTGGGATAATATTTAGTTTTATTCGAGCAGTCGACGAGAAAGGTGCTGTCGGATATTTTTTTGAATACACCGTAAGAAATGTTAGAGCACAAATATATCTTACTACATATTTGAAACAAATATTTCCGAAATTGTTAAAAATACAACTTTTAATATTTATCGTTTTTGATTGAATTCTATTTGACAAAATTTGCATACGAATTCACATGTTAGGAATAGAAATTCATTTCATATTGTTAGACAAATTTATTGCCCTTTTTTAAATTAATGGACATTTTCATATCCCTTGATTTCTCTGAAATGATATATACGTTCTTAGTCAATATTTGGAAAAATAACAGGATGTGATTTTTGTCATTCTGTTTGTAATTCATAGAAATAATATTTTAGGACCAAACGCAGGAAATGAGTTTCTGATCAGCATACAATTCTACGACGGTTTGCGTATGTCAGCCTGTGGTAACCGGTATTATTTTTAAAGGGTCAACTTAGATGGTTAGGATGTTAAGTCCGATACATATTTTGTACAAATGATTCTTCCTGTAATCCCTAGGACTGTCACAAATTTAAAACTCTATCGCAACTTTTGCGGAGTATAAAGAAAAAATTAGAGGCCCTTTGTGTATGGTTAAGCTATAGAAAATGGACCCTAAAACGTTTGACATGAAACCCCCCTTTTGCGATTTTTATCTACCAACCAAACAATTTCCCAAGTTTAAATTTCCCGCAGTGTAATTACTGACGACAGCGCATAGTCCCCGTATAAAGTTACTTGTGAGTTAAGGTTACTTTTAAGGGTTCGGAAGAATTTTCCGAGGCTTTGAATCCTTTTTTATTAAATTTTCAATTCGCTCCACTATTTTGTATAGTGCGCATATTACATATTCGGTATTTCACTGATTGCAGTCCCAATGAATTTTGCATTTTGAGTTCTCATTGGATAGATTATTTCCATATCTAGTCAATTGTTTGGAGTTTTAGACCTCAGAAACGATAGTCATTTCTAAATTGAAATCCTGGCAATATGACTTAAATTTAACTATCATAAATCTAGGTTCATCGACTTATATAAAGTTAGGGACCCGATAAAGTATGTTGAAGAGTAGAATTCTTTGTTGATTAAATTATGTCCGTGAGCCTCTTCGTTCACCGTTTGCAATTGGGATAGAGGTCACCAAATTTAATATGTATCTTTCAAACTTTGCACCGGTTTTTATATTATTCTTAGGATGATTGATGTTACAAAAGGTATGTATTTGTTCTCAGTTATATATAGCCCTCATATAATATTATTTCCTAATATTCGTCGAAAAACTGTGCTCTGATTTAGCCGATTTGAGGTATTTTGAAGCACTCTAAAGTATTTTTGAGGTTATAAACCATTTGTCAAAAAAGTTATAACAAAAGTCAACTTTATTATTTATTTTCTACTCCCCAGTAGTGGCTACTATTGGTTCCCCATTAGGCATAGCCTCAATTTAAATGTACGTTGAGATTTTCAATGTTTTGATGCTTCGAAAAGTATTTTTAAATCAAAATTGAAAATTTGGTATGGCAACCATATAACGTCATGTATAGAAAATATTCTACACAATGCTCCATATCAAAATAGAACAGTGATTTTTTTCAGTTCCGCGATTTTTATAGAAGCTCTTCTTGAAATATTCTCTCACGAAAACGTTTCCACTGTAATTACAAAAAACCAAAAGAAAATTTGAGTCAGATCGACCCAGCCGTTCTCAACTGACGTGTTACTATGCTTTTTAAATTTTGGTGTAGGCAGTTCCTCCGGCCCCAAACAGATACCTATTGTTGGAGGGAGAGTGAAGATTACGTCGTATACTAACTGTAGAACAGACATCTTCATGATTTTGGCAAAATATTAGGATTTCAGATAAATCGAAAAAATGGGCGTAAAATTGGGTGTGGTCACTTTTTCTTTGCATAAAAACCTTAATCGGGATAGAACGAACATTTAGAAAAAAATTATAAAAATCGTTCCAGCTGTTCATAACTGATTCAATTACCAACAAACAATAGTTTTATATATGTATATATATATATATATATATATATATATATATATATATATATATATATATATATATATATATATATATATATATATATATATATATATATATATATATATATATATATATATATATATATATATATATATATATATATATATATACATATATATATATATATATATATATTCGTTGGTAATCAGTTATGAACAGCTGGAACGATTTTTATAATTGTTTTCTAAATGTTCGTTCTATATATATATATACTAGCTGAACCCGGTGCGCTCCGCTACCCCTTTTGATTTTATATGTATTCAAAATTTTATTTACGAAAATATATTGGTTAAAAAAAAAAAACAAATTTAAAAATTAAAAAAAAAATATATTGCACTGCTTTAATGCGTAAATAAACAAAACCATTAGAAAAGCAGTAACATGACATGCATACACGAAGGGTTTGTCCTTTGGATTTATTTATTTCATAGCAAATACTAAGCGTGCAGTAAACTGCAATCTTTTGAAGTTGAGTGGCATTTCTATTGCAATTAGTGAATTCAAGGTAGCAACATACTTTCCCGTAATAAGCGTATTTCAAATTAATTGTTGTGTTGTTTTTTAGTTTTAGCCTAAGGCGTTGTGGGTCAATGGTTCTTATTAAAATCATATCCCAATCTGATGCCATTTAAATATAATTATAAAAGATTTACTTTTACACCAAATTCCGCCACAACTTTCATATTTCATTGAAATCGGTGCATCAAATATGTGAAATCGGCCGAGAATATATATATAGGAGCTATATCCAAATCTTAACTAATTTCCAATTAATTTGTCACATTTATTATTGTAACCAAATTCCGCCACACATTCTGAATTTTATTGGAATCGGCCATATATATCATGTTTGGTGAAATCGGCCGAAATATATATTTTAGCTATACCCAAACCTCAACTGATTACAATATAATTTGGCAATTATTTCTGGTGCCAGATTTTGCCTCTCTCGCTTTTGGTGCATCAAATGCTTGAAATCGGTTTAGAATATATATGGGAGCTATGATCAAATCTGAGCGTATTTGAATATAATTTGTCAAATTTATTTTTGTACCAAATTTAGTCACTCATGCCGAATTTCTTTGGAATCAGAAATACGTATCGTGTTTTGTGCATCAAATACATAAAATCGGTCGAAAATATATATGAGAGCTTTATCCAAATCTGAACCGATTTTAATATAATTTGACAAATGTATATTCGTTTTAATTTCCGCTACACATTCCAAATTTCATTGAAATTAGAGATACATAGCGCGTTTGGTGCATCAAATACATGAAATCGGTCGAAAATATAGATGGGAGCTATATCTAAATCTGAACCGATTTCAATATAATTTGACAAATTCATGTTTGCTCCCAATTCCGTTACTTATTTTAAATTTAATTAAAATTGAACATACATATCGTGCACCAAATACATGAAATTGTCAGAAAATGTATATGGGAGCTATATCCAAATCTGAACCGATTTCAATATAATTTGGGAAATCATTTTTTTTTTTTTAAATCCATCACACGTTTCAAATTTTATTGAAATTGGTATACATAGCTTGTTTGGTGCATCAAATGCTTGAAATCGGCCGAAAATATATATGGGAGCTATATCCAAATCTGAACCGATTTCAATATAATTTGACAAATTTATTTTCGGATCAAATCCCATCACACATTCCAAATTTCATTGGAATCGAACATTCATATCGTGTTTGAGGCATCAAATTAACGAAATCGGTCGAAAATATATATGGAAGCTATATCCAAATCTGAACCGATTTCAATATAATTTGGCAAATTTATTTTTGTTCCAAATTCCGTTACGCATACCTAATTTGGAGACTGTATCTGTAATCGATCAATAGGTATGTGCATATAAAATCTAAATTTTTGGGAGGTACCTCCGATTCTGATGCTATATCTCCAGTTCCAAGAGGAATTTCAAAAATCTATATAGCCTATGTTACTTTCAGGCGATGTTGCAGTATACATGGAAATTTTCAGGAAAATCTGTTCAGCGGTTTTCGAGTCCATAAATTACAAACAAACAAACAAACAAACAAACGTACAAACATTTTCCTCTTTTATATATCTATAATATATATATATATATATATATATATATATATATATATATATATATATATATATAAAACTATTGTTCGTTGGTAATTGAATCAGTTATGAACAGCTGGATATATATATATATATATATATATATATATATATATATATATATATATATATATATATATAAGTTAAGGACTAACGTCCTGGTTTTGATAAAAAAAAAATCACGTCACAACAACAGTTGTTCCAAAAAATAAAATACAAAATTTATTACTTTAAATGCCTTTATTAATTATAGTTTTACATAAGAGGAAATTAACACGAATCGTTTTACTCCCGAACTCCAACTGATTTCTCGCCTTCATAGTTCTTGACTCCAAACCTCACGTTGTTGGCAGCGACGTCCAAATTATGCTTATTTCCCATAGGTGCGTTATGCTGACGGTAGGCCTAGTGCACGAGTTCGATGACTGTGGGAACATATCATATTTCCGTTTCGCAAGCGAATCGAAAGTGCTGACTTAGCGGCTCGTGTAGGTATGATACGTCGCAGCACAGTGGTTTGGAGGTATTGAGGTGTGTTAACTCTTCCCCCTCTAAAAATCTGCGTCCCGCAGATCAGGATGTAAGGAGGCGTTTTGTTGTATTATTGGCAGGTTTAGTTTGGGTAGGTTTTTCTTCGTTGTTAACTTTCTCCAGGTTATCCAAAAAGCACCATTAGTACGAATAGACCCAATGATCCTGACATCATGAACCACGTAGTTTTCTCCTTTAAATAGGCCAAAAGTTGTATATTTGTCGCAGCCATTTCATGTACGAGATTCAGGTTAACGGATAGGCTCTTATTTGTGATAGTGGTCAGTACTGGTGGGAGAACTTGTACTCCAGAACTGGTCAAACTCCAATAGATTTTGTTGTTGATTCTTAATGATTCGTTTTCCATTTGTAGAAGAAAGGATCCATCGAGATGATGGGAAGTTCCGTTGGACCAAATGCTACTGTTAAATTTATCCAAGAATATTGTGTCATCTTTAAGTAATTCGACTTTTGATTCAGAACTGGTTACATAGCGGCAAGCTGTTTTGCCACCCTTCAAAAGTCTTGTAATGCAATCTTCCTCTGGCAGCTGATCAAGCATTTCCTTTTTACAGATCATAGCGTTGGTTAAACGAAGACACTTGTCTTTGACACCATAGGTTTCATCCTTGTTCATCAGTATTGTCTTATGAGTCACGTCCACTTTAAAACTGCTCGTACAATTAAGTGATTGAATTTGGTTTCCGCTACCTTCGGCATTGATAGTATGTAGATTAGGTGGGTGCCATTAGTATATATAGAAGGCTTGCTATATTCAATGGCTTCGATGATGTTACTGTAGGGAAGAACATCTAGTACACCTATTAATTGGTTTACTTCTTCTTTGTTTAATAGGTTAGTGTTTACAACTTTGGCCTTGGCCATTTGACAAGCTCGAACTAATTCACCCACATCTTCCTTTAGTATCGTCACCTTGTGCTGTATTTCTTGTGAGGACTTAGCTTGAATATTATATCCCAGTATATCATTTGTTGTAGTAATGATTCCATTTATGGTCCGCAAAAGTTCTTGGGTTTTCGTGGAAATTTCGGAGTTTATTTTGTATTGCAAATTGTTATTAGAAACTAGTGAATCGTGGCTTCGCATAATTTCATACCAATCTGTTGCAACTGGTGACCCAGCAATCCATTTCCAGGCTGATCCAATCCAGTTGGTTGAACGTTTTAGTCTCGCTGTCTCAGGACCTTTCAGCTCATTAAGTTGAATGCGAATTTTTTCAAGCTCGAAGGCAATAATACCTTTTATAATAGTGGTCTCATTCATTTTGTTGTTCTCATCCTTCAGTCGATTTAGTATGTCTTGATAAAGCTGCAAATTTATATTATGCATTAATTTGAACTGTCCGTTCATCACCCAGCCATAGCCATCACGAATTGTTAAAATAGGGGAGTCCAAATTGAATATGACGTATGCTTGTGCGACTGCACAGAGGCAGATCCTAAGAAATAATTATAAACTATTGACTTAAATCTATCAAGTTATTTTTAAAGTAAAGTGTTAATTTTAATAAAGTAATCAAGAAGTCATTAAATAAAGCTTTCAAGATTCAATATTATTGACCGAAAATGTTAACAATTTTACATTCTATACAATTTTGAAAAAATATTAGAAATCATTAAGTAGTTTTGTAGTATTCAAATTGTTTACTAAAAGATACCTATATAGTTTTCTAAAAATATTATACCATACACGACTATTTTTTAATGCCAATATTTTTAATTTTTACTTTATAAAATTTTGAAAATAATTTTAAATGTAGTTTCCTTAACAAAATTAAAAACAATTTACCTATATAATTTTCTAAAAATATTATACCATACATGACTATTTTTAATGCCAATATTATTACATTTTTTGCTTTATAAAATTTTGAAAATAATTTTAAATGTAATTTCCTTAGCAAAATTAAAACAGAGAATAGTAAGTCAAAATTTTACAGCCGAAATTTTCACATTTTTTTTTATAATACAAAATTTTGAAAATGATTGGAAGATTCTTTAATATAAAAATGTTTCTATTCTAACGGTTAGTAGCAATTGATTAGTAGTAAGGAATGAGAGGAGTTCGGGAAGACGGAATACGTTTCTTTGGATCAATCGAATAAAAGGGAAGTGGGATATTTTATGTTTTGTTAGTAGTGATTTTTATTAGTTTTGGTTTTAGTTTTTATTGTGCCCTTATAGTTAGTTTTTCGTTTTTTTTTTTTTTTTTTTTTTGTAATATTTGTGACCCTTATCTTGGGTAATTTTGTGATTGTGAACCCTGTTTGGGTTTATATTTTTGTGGATAGTAGTCATTTTCATTCTTATTTTTTTCTTTTATTTGTGACCCTTATTTTGGGTAGTTTTTGTAATTGTGAACCCTGTTTGGGTTTATATTTTTGTGGGTATTATTCATTTTCATTCTTAATTTTTTTGTAATATTTATACAGCAGGAGGGTGTTATTTTTTATATATGTGACCCTTATTTGGGGTAATTTTGTAAGTAATATTCATTTTCATTCTTAATTTGTTTGTAATATTTATACACCAGGAGGGTGCTAATTAGCGATTATTTTCGGAATGCAGGCGTGAACTCAGATGACATAGGAAGGGTCATGTTAATCCCTTTTAGCTATAGCCTTTAGCCATTGCTACAGCCTACTCATGGCATGAACACCTTCACCGTCAAGCCATAGATTCTTGGTGGAGTTGAACCACTTCGAAGACCATCCCTCGGACCACCGAGAAAACTGGAATTGAACCAGTGTGATGTATCGAATACAAATATTGAACAATTTGCACCCAGACCGCCCGGGACCAGATAACTATGCATGAGCCATCTTACCTCTTGACCAATAATCGCTTTTTGTTATTAAACATTTTTTATGTCAGATTTGTGGAATTTCTTTCCACTCTGTGTAATTACAGTAACGTTTCTATCTTGAGAAACAATTTCTTTTTTGTATATTGGCTTTTCTTTGCTTTTAATTTGTTTGTTTGATATAAACATTTCGTCACCAATAGTGAAATCATGTGGGGCGAGCGAGTTTTATTGTTTCTAGCATTTCTAGTTTCTTGTTCATGTAGTAGAAGAGCCTTAATATCGTCGTATGTGCGTTCCCTAAAGTTTGACAACTCTTGATAATTTATTCTGGCAGTTCTATTAAGAAAAATATCAGCAGGTTTTCGCTTCGTAACTGAATGTATGGTGTTGTTATACCTATCCACGGTTATGGCGACGCGTTCCTCAGGGGTCAGTCTAGGGAGCTCTTTACAAAGACAACGATAAATTTCAATCAAAGTGGAATGCAGCCTCTCAACCTGTCCGTTTACCTCACTACGTTGCGTCGGCGTTTGATATATTTCAATACCTAAGGACCGAATGTAGTTTATAACAAGGGGGGTCAAAAATCCACGCTCGTTGTCCATAACTAAAGCACGCGGAACAGTAAAATAATGGAGAGCAATAGTTAACATCATTTTTAGATGTGGAGATGACCTATTTTTAATTGGAAATAATTTTGCAAATTTAGTAAATTTGTCTATACAACTTAGGAATTTCTGTTTTTCTATATCAAAAATATCAATTTGAAGGATTTCGCAGGGATAATTCGGGATTGGAGTGGGTTGCATATGTGGTTTTGAAGGATGTCTATCATTAACTTAACTTAACTTTACACGTTTCACATTGTTTAATGTATTATCGAATTTACCTTGACATAGCGGGAAAATAAAATTTCTCAAGAATTTGCTCCCTGTTCTCACGTGCGTTGCGATGAGCACGTTTATGTTCCTGTGCTATGATGTTGAAAATTCTATCGGTTAACGTAACATCCTCAACCATTTGTTGTGTTATACGGATCCTGTATCTATAAAAATGATTAGTATATACATCCTGTAATGAGGGAATCGAAGATTCCGGGATTTTAATACCGTTTATTACATTAGGATTTAAAATTCTTTTTAGCACATCAATTAGGGATGCACTATTTATTGTAGGTAATGTTATAGAAAATCTCTTGTAGCCTTCATGTGGCACTTCACTACACTCAAAACTCACCCCCTGTCGTAGAATTACTTGATTTCTAAATACTTTTATTGGTGACTCCACATGCGGTATTAGGTCCGAATTTTCAGCGTTACCGCCGACTGAGGCAACATTAAATACCCTCTTAACAGGAATACACCCTTTGACTACCCCTTCTTTAATGTAATTTTTGCTTGCTCCAGTATCAATTAAGAATTCCAATACCCGACCATCCGCTAAGATATATTCTATATATGGTACGCTTGATGGCCGGATTCCAGAAAATCCTCAGAGTTTTGTTCATTTGGTGATTCCAGGTTACCTTCTTCAACTACATCTTGTTCCTCTTTCTTTTCAGAAAGAGTATGATATAGTCGTTGTTGCTTTCTAGAATAGTTTTCTGATCCATTACTTCGTTTGAATCGATTCGGTCTATTCATATTAATCTTTTCAAGTAGAGCATTCACTGCTCCAGTAATTTGAGTGACATTAGACCTCAGTTCTTCCATAGTTAATGTAAGGGAAAATAAAATGAATGACTTACATGACAATTGGGCAAAAGTGCATGTGGCCCGTTTTCAGTATTATGTTAATAGTTGATTTTGTTTCTGGATTTATAAATTTTTTTATATATTGGACTTATTCTTTGACAACCTTAGTTATATTCTCTTGATTATATTCTTTGACAACCACTTTTTCAATTATTAGAGATTTATTTCTTGTTACATAAAATTTGGATATCTTAATCCCTTTTTTTTTCTTTTTTTTTCTTTTTTACATTCACCAGTTTTTTATAATGATAACACTTTTAAAAGTTAACTTCTTTGAAATATTTTCCTTTACACATAGAAATCTGTTTCGATCACTTTCATTTGTTTAATTCAAAATATTTTTCCTTTTCCTTTTATATTTTATTAAATTGATCCACACTATTTTTTCTTTTCCTTTTTTTTTTCTTTATCTTCTTTGAAATATTCTCATTTACACATAGGGATCTGTTTTCGATCACTTCCACTTGTTTATTTCAAAATATTTTTTTTTTTTTTGTTATTAAATTGATCCACACTATTTTTCCTTTTTTTTATTATAAGGACCTTCGTTTTTTTTTTTTTTTTTTTTTTTTTTAATTGCAAGGACCTTCGTGAGGGTTGGTATGCTCGGACTAACGTCCTGGTTTTGATAAAAAAAATCTCTTCACAACAAAAGTTGTTCCAAAAAATAAAATACAAAATTTATTACTTTAAATGCCTTTATTAATTATAGTTTTAGATAAGAGGAAATTAACACGAATCGTTTTACTCCCGTACTCCAATTGATTTCTCGCCTTCATAGTTCTTGACTCCAAACCTCACGTTGTTGGCAGCGACGTCCAAATTATGCTTATTTCCCACAGGTTCATTATGCTGACGGTAGGCCTAGTGCACGAGTTCGATGACTGTGGGAACATATCATATTTCCGTTTCGCAAGCGAATCGAAAGTGCTGACTTAGCGGCTCGTGTAGGTATGATACGTTGCAGCACAGTGGTTTGGAGGTATTGAGGTGTGTTAACTTATATATATATATATATATATATATATATATATATATATATAGCAGGCGTGGTCAGTTCCTCAGTACCCAAACAAATACTTAGGGCTGCATGGAAAGTCAACAGTACATCGTGTAATAATTTTTAAACCGAAATCTTCATTATTTGACAATAATAATGAAGTTTTTCGGTATTATGCTAATGTTTCATACATTTTTCAACGAAATTTTAGCTTTATTTTTCCACAGAATTTCATCAATATTGAGGCGTGGAGTTCGCAATAGATATGAGAGAAAAGTATCTATACAGAACCTCGTTTTGTTCGGACCCATGTAACAGTGTATCCCATACCTGAAAACTGAATACCATATTTTGACATATACGCAATTTTGTTGTTCTCTTTTTGTCTGATCTATCATCTCGAAGGGATCAAGCAAACTATATAACAATAAGATTGCCAGGAGCTCATCCTCTGTAGTCATATTAATTTTTTTAGGATGTGTGATCTGGAGTACATTCATCATATTTAATATAGTGTTGTCTTCTCCGTAATCTATATAACAATAAGATTGCCAGGAGCTCATCCTCTGTAGTCATATTAATTTTTTTAGGATGTGTGATCTGGAGTACATTCATCATATTTAATATAGTGTTGTCTTCTCCGTAATCTTGTTTATTTTGATAGACTGCTTTCGGAAATTAAATTTAATTCTGAACGCGTATTCGACATAACAAATCAGTACATGAATTCTTGTCCATTGTACTCCATTTTGATTGATCTCTCCTTTTGGACGTGGTGTTGTACCATCCAAATAAACTTTCGCATTCGCCGCTTTCCCGGTTCATAATTTGTGGAATTTAAAGTTATAGTCCTTATTTTATAGCCCGACATTGTAAACTCCGTGATTTGCCTAAATTCAATGTGTTTGCGTTGCAAAATGTAGGGATTTCTAATGCTTTTCGGTCGTGAACCAATGAGCGAGTAAAAATGAGCGAATTAAAAAAGCTAAGATGTCGCAAAGCGGGGCTTAAAAAGCTACTCGTTACATTTTGTTACTACATTTGTCTTTGTCTACGAAATAAACAAAGACGTATAAATCAGTAGTGGACAAAATGTAACGAAGGGATATTTAAATCATTTACATTAGGAAAAATGCTTTGAAACTATACATTGCAGACCGCGTAGCAACATCCTGCCGTTGCAAAATTATGAAAAAGATATATATGTGTACATTTTTTTTATTTTTCTTATTTTTTTCTAAAACATTTTATAAAATTTGTTTATTTTTGCTCGTTGCATTTTTATTGCATGGGCCCGATATTACCCAGCCAAAACTGGTGAGCTGGGCCCATTGGAAACCAGGACTCGAATAGATCTCAGGCTTCATTACTTTGTGGTAAACTTCAGGGCCTAGAACGATGCTGACCGCTGCAGCCTTATTAAACCGAGGATCGGCTAACTGCAGGCTAGAAAAATGTTCTTTAAGAGGGCGAAGCCCCACTGGTTTTGGCCTGTTGGGCAGTGACCGATGTACCTGGGCGTGTGGAATTTAAAGGAAAGGACGGACGTTTTGAATGTTTACGCTTTCGGAGCTTCTTGGGCGGCCTAGGATGCTTGGAAGTACTTGGCTGGGTAGCGCTGGACGGAGTCCGATTGTTGGAAGAAGGTTGGTGGAGCAATGTGTGGTGTTGCTGGTTGCAGATTTTGCAACAAAGCCGACTGTGGCAATCTCGTAGAGAATGCGTTGGCGATAGACAGTTACCGCAGCATTTATGCAGGGCGACTGTTCACAACCTTCTTTCAATGCGCATCACATTGAACTCCTTGTAGTCCCGTAGATGATGCTTGCCGCCGCAGTGAACACATGCTTTGTTGGAGTCCCGGTTATTTCGACAGGATGCCGAAGGGAGTGGCGAGACCACTGTTTCTCCTGATGGACCTTCAGGGACCGTAGGCGGATTTTGTTTCCTCCGAGGGAGGTGCAGTTTCCGGAGGCTCTGTTGCAGTTGACTCATCGGAGATGGTGACAGCAATGGGGTGGAGCTCCCGTTCCTCATCAGACATGGGGACGTCGTCCTTATAGTTTATAGTTAGGGAGTGTGAAAAATAGAGAAGATGCAATAACACAGCGATGAGAAGAACAAATATAACTTGGCCAGAATGACCATCAAAAACCATAGGTCGTTTTAAAATTGTCATAACCCGAGAATTCGCGACGCGTTCGCGGCCATCAATTATAATTTTTTTCTTTCGCGAAGAAATAAAGACGTTACAAATACGAATCGAAAACGTGGACTATGGCATTAAGGTAGCGCAATTAATTTCACAATTGGCCGGCGGATAGTGCCATTTTCCGTATGGATATCTGCGACTCGTACTCGACCATCAGAACCCGGGTGAACCGCTATAATCCGTCCTAATTTCCACGAAGTGGAGTGCCTAACTACGACTAAGTCGCCTTTTTGAATATCGCGTTGTGGAAACTTCCATTTGTATCTTTTGTGCAAGGTCTTCAAATACTCATCCATCCACCGTAGGCAGAGTTGATGAGTGAGATCTTTAAGTTTCCGAAACCGATTTACCAGATGCAAAGGCGCTTCGTCAATTATTGGCTCCGGAGGAGCAAGGATTGGGGTTCCAATGAGAAAATGCCCTGGCGTTAGTGCTACTAAATATTGGGGGTTGTCATTTATGGGGCATAAAGGACGTGAATTTAAACAAGCTTCGATTCTGGAAAGAATCGTAGAAAGTTCTTCAAACGTAAATTTGAAGTTCTTAGCTTGCTTACGAAAATGCAACTTTAAACTTTTTACGGCGGCCTCCCATAGACCACCCAAATGGGGGGCGCCAATGGGAATAAATTGCCATGAATTGCCATGCCATGACAAATCAGAAGTAGCCTCAAGATGTATTACTTTCGTAGAAAAACAAATAAAAACACAGACGTAAGCGGCTAGAAAAGCGGCCTGTAAACGATTTAAGATCGAAAGGACCTGCAAAATCAACCCCGGTAGTGGTGAGTGGTCTAGATAATACTGTTCTTTCCGGAGGAAGGGCAGCCATTATCTGAGAGCAAGATTGTTTTTTGTCCAAGAAACATGTTTTACATTTAGTAATAGTTGTTCTAATTAGAGATGTGAGTCGTCGGACCCAATATTCAATTCTAATGATGCGTAACATTAGTTGATTTCCACCGTGGACGGAAAGAACATGTATGAATTGAAGTAGTAAGTGTGTGAAACGACTTTGGCGAGGCAGAATAATGGGATGCCTTTCTGTGTACGACAGAGTAGGTGATGGCGACATGCGCCCATTAAGCCTAATTACCCCCAATTCATCCAGAAATTGATTTAAGGGTAAAAGAGAACTCTTTGCATTTAAGGGAACCTTATTTGACAAAGACTGGTACTCATCTGCAATGTGGACTTTTTGAGATAAAATAGCCAGACGTAATCTAACCGCTTTTATCTCTGAACTGGTAAGGGCCTTCTCATTGTAAATGTATCGACCTCTATGAGCAGGATGAGTCCGGTGGAAAAATCTAAAAACATAGGAGAGGACTCGAAGAGCCTTATCTAACGAAGAGAAATCTTCTAAGGGATCACAATAATTATTAAAGAAAGAGGCATGAGTCTTGACAGCACGCATTTCAATTTCGGTGTCAAGAAGAGGAAAATTGGATAAATTCCAATGAGAACTATTTTGGTGTAGCCAATGTGACCCATGCCACCGAAGATTAGAGGAGGTGAGCTCGGAAGGCGTAACACCCCGGCTGCCTAAATCAGCGTGATTATCTTCAGAGCGCACGTGATGCCAATTACCTGCGTCTGTTATCTCCTGAATTTTGCTAACACGATTGGCAACAAATGTCGTCCACGTAGATGAACTTTTGTTGAGCCAGGAGAGGACGATCGTAGAATCAGTCCAACAATAAATTTTTTGAATTGAAATGTCAATTTCATCTATAAAATTTTTTGATAATTTGGAGGCCAAAACGGCTCCGCAAAGTTCCAACTCTGGTAAGGAAATTATCTTTAGGGGGGCTACCTTAGTTTTGCAGGTCAGGAGGTGAGTATAAATGTCTTTATTCGGCGTTATAATCCGAATATATATCACCCCCGCGTATGCCTTTTCTGAGGCATCAGAAAAGACATGAAGTTCGGCGGAACAACTTGGCGTATAATGGACCCACCGAGGAACTTGAATGGAATTCACATCCTGGTAGCAATCCACAAAATTTTGCCAATCACGTTCTGTCGTGGACAGAAGTGCATCATCCCAGCCGATTTTATATGTCCAGATCTTCTGCATAACTATTTTAGCTGTCACAATTACGGGGCCTAACCAACCTAAAGGATCGAACAGTTTGACAATAGTGGACAAAGTTTCTCGTTTTGTATAGTGGGCTTTTGTGGGGAGAGCATTCACACTAAAGTAAAACAAATCAAGCTGAGCATTCAAACGTATACCTAACGGCTTGGAACTGCTAGCTTCCACAAAGGAAAGAACTTTGGCGTCTATTAAATCTTCCGTAGGAAGATTTTGCAAAATAGCACGGTCATTTGCTGTCCACTTCCTCAACTCAAATTTAGCGGACGAAAGAGCAGATCTTAATAGATCGCGAGAATTTAAAGCTGCACGCAAGTCATGATATCCTGTTAGCACGTCGTGGACGTACATGAACCTACGTAGTATGTGTGCGCGAGAGGATATTCATCGTCAGTATCGTCAGCTAATTGTAAAAGCGTCCGTATGGCTAAATAGGGGGCGCAGTTTACGCCAAATGTCACCTTCTGCAACTCAAAATCCTGAACAGGTTTTCCCGAATTCCCTGTAGCAGAATCTTCGAATAAAGATCTGCTCCCAGCAAAAGGTCAACAGGGCGACTGTTGAACAAATTTGGATCAGCCAAACGAGAAACGAAGTCGCTATTGACAGAAAAGGAAGGCAGATTGCCAGAGATGGATTGTAAAATCAGGGCAGTAGTTTCCATTGAAAGCGAAGCATCCAATGGAGAACTTATACAAATTGAACCCAACTTGCGCGACGTAGTCGAAACTGCCTGATTAATACCAAAAATGGTAGCGACAGTTGTAGTGGAGGCGAGGCCTAGTCTGTGCTGTAAGCGATCTGTAATAAAAGAAGCTTCTAAAGCATGGTCAATTAATGCTTTGGCAGGGTACGTGGTACACTGGTGAACGATGTTCACCATTGCCGTGCCTAATGGGCCATTTCGACTTTGAGCGGTATGAAATACCTGTCTATTAGAAGAGCTGGCTTCAGAAGTTGTTCCAGACTTCAGAAGTTGCTGCAGTCGAAGACGTGGAATTATCTCTATGTAATAGAGTGTGATGTATTTTATTACATTTACTACAATTGTATGGACTACTGCAGTGGTTGACTAAATGTTTAGGAGACAGACAATTTAAACAACAATCATGTCGCCTAATGGTCTTAGTTCTTTCAGGAACTGAAAGTTTTAGACATTTTTGGGAAGCCTTTGAAGACATATGAACACTAGAATAGGGTCCCAGCCTTCAGTTGGCACATCATAATTTAACATGGCCGAGATGCACCCATTTATGCCTCTTTGCAATTTCTTTAAACCTAAACTTGTCTCACTGTCTAATACTGGCAGGTCAAATAAAAGTTTAAGTTGGTGGTTCACCAAAATACGTGGATTGTCATTCGTTTGCTTTAGAGCTTTCGACGCAAGTGAAAACTTAGCCACTATGTCATGGGCGTCGCCACTGGTCTTATTGTTTAAATGACATAGACGTTCAATGTCACTAATGCCAGTATTGTTAATATACACTGCCGAGAATAAGTCTCTAAATGTAGGCCAGGAAAGAAAGTCGCTATTAAATATTTCTATGTCACAAGGCGGTAAATTCAACCTATGACCAGAATTATCACCACCACAGGATGTGAGTGATGAGTTATAAGATATTGACGAATGAGACGAAGCCTCCAAAATCGAAGCTCTATCCTCGGAACGAGGAGCAGGCTAATTGACTGTGTTAATCTCGGAACGAGATATAGTCCTATTACCTACGCTAGCCTGAGGAGACGATGTCACAATTGATGACTTAGGCGGAGCCCGAAGTTCATCTAATTTTCTGTTGATGGAAGCTAAAACTTTTAGATAACATCTAAATGCGACATCATATTTAGTGTCAGCGGCAGTGATGTCCTCACCTGAACTGTCTTCTTCTGCAAAATAATTAAGACACTTGTCAAAAACGGTTTTCACCTTTTCCCATAACGTTCTGACCTAAATGTAGATTTGTACGAAATGCTTTAATTTTTAGAAATTGTCACGTAATGTCGAATAATTTGTGTGAAAATCCAAAAAAGTTAAAGTTTTTCAGAAAAATGTTACCAAAATGTACTTTAAATCTCGTGATGCTTCAAGAAAATTGAGTTTTATTAAAAATACACTGGATTTATAATTAGTCGTTGACTAATCGTAATAAAGTATCGTAGATACGGCAAAAATATTGAGGTTGAACGTGATTAACCACAAAAATGTATAAATTTGAAGAAAACAAAATTAAATAATAGCTTAAAATTTCTCTCAGTGTATTACAAATTTCGTAAAATGTTTACAGTGTATCGTAGAATACCTGCAAACTATGGCAAAGTTTCGATGATAACAATTGACAATGAAAAAATATCAAAAATTTTTAATAAAAAATCAAAAATTTGAAAAAATTTTAAAAATGTCAATAAAACCGACTGTAGGGTGCACGGACTGTAGCATTCACGTTTTCAATCGGTAGCGGACAACAACAAAAAATTAAATCAAAAATATTTTATAAAAAAAAAAATTAATTTTAGTTTGAATATATAATATGTTATATTATATACTTAAATAAAAATAATAATATTTTAATAAATAACACCGATTATAAGTGTCGAAAACACAAATAAAATTTAATTTTAGTTGATATCCGTAGGATTCAACACAAAAAATACCCAAAAATGGCACAAAAATATTTTGATTTGATTGGTTTATGTTGTCCTCGGCGAAGTCGATGTTGATGCCTTTGTAAAAGGAAAAAAGAGACGGGTTAGTTTTCCTTGAAAATAATGCGGCACGATTGGACCAATGTTTGCGTTGCAAAATGAAAGGAAAAGAAAATAAAACACAATATTTAGAATTTTATTTCAATGCAGTCGTGGACTGATATTTTTTTGAATAATTGTTCGTGGAACAATTAAAGTTTCCTTTTTTTACAGGATGTGGGGATTTCTGATTTTCGGTCGTGAACCAAAGAGCGAGTAAACTTAGCGAATTAAAAAAGCTAAGGTGTCGCAAAGCGGGATTTAAAAAGCTACTCGTTACATTTTGTTACTACATTTGTCTTTGTCTACGAAATAAACAAAGACGTATAAATCAGTAGTGGACAAAATGTAACGAAGGGATAAAAAAAGGATTCGTTGGTATTTTAAATCATTTGCATTAGGAAAAATGCTTTGAAACTATACACAATGTGTTTTGGGCACAATTTCCAACAGAATTGGCCCTAAATTGGCATTTTGTGAATATGTCATTGTTCAACGAATATATTATTGTTCAAAAATATCCATGTTTAGGGGCTGTTTCAAAACCTTAACCAGCATTGAAAATTTTCTGCGGGATGTGTTCTATCAATTTATGCTGTATAACGTATTATACCCTCCACCATAGTATGGAGGGTATATTAAGTTTGTCTTTCCGAAATATACATTTTAGACCCCACAAAGTATACATATTCTTTATCAGCATAAAATTCTATGTCGATTTAGCAGTGTCCGCCCGTCTGTGGAAATCACTCTTGCTTACGAACGCAATGAAGTAGGTTGATACAATTTTACTCAAATGTGTATTATGTCTGCAGGACTTTTGGTATGGAAAATGGGTCATGTAGGTCAACATCTTCGTATAGCCCACAAATAACGGTACCTCCCGATATTGGGTATTTTGATGATTTCAGAGACATTATTTACAGGAATTATTTCAAATTTAGTATTTGAAGTTCGTTATGAATACTACAGCCTATGCAGGTCCACGTCTTCGTATAGGCCCCATATAACGGTACACCTCCGATATTCGGTATATTGATTTTAGCGACATTATTTACCGGAACCATTTGAAAATTGGTATTTGAATTTCGTAATGAATACTACAGCCTATGACAGAAAATTGTCTGTGCAAGTCCACGTCTTCGAATAGCCCCCATATAACGATACCCCCGATATTCGGTATTTTGATGATTTTAGCGATATTTCAAATGTCGCATTTGAAGTTCTTAATGAGTACTACAGCCTATGACAAAAAATTGTCTGTGCAGGTCCACGTCTTCGAATAGCCCCTATATTCGGTATTTTGATGACTTTAGCGACATTATTTACCGGAATTGTTTCAAATTCAGTATTTGAAGTTCGTAATGGATACTACAGCCTATGCCAGAAAATTGTCTATGCAGGTTCACGTCTTATAACCCCCATGATTTTTATGAAAATTGCCAAATGTGTATGCCCGGCCGAACATACAGCTTTTATACTTGTTTTTTTATATATTTTTTTCGTTTTATATACCCATTACGAATTTTGGCTTAATTTTTTGGTTTCCTTAATTTTAAAACGTTTACTGTCGAATCCCATATGGACATTAAAAATCGGTGACGACAAAAAATTTAGGATTTGGTTAGAAAAATCGACTTGTGAACCATATTTTGCCGTCAATCCAGCAACTACATATTCGTGTTCGTCAATTTTTTAATTACCCGGAGTGGGAATTATATTACCGGTTTGTTTGTTCGAGGCGGGATTGAAACCAAACCCGGACCTGGTTTGATCCATTTGTCGTACCCGCATCTAACATAAATCGGTCTCGGTAAAATGCAGGGGGTGGGTGCATTTTCAACCATATCAAATCGCAGCTTCAAGGTGGCCAACCTTCATCAGTTCAGCGAAAAAACAGGGCGCAAAATATCAAGTGTAGCTTCGGCTATGTGGAACGTAGAGCTGTCCTACTGTAACCAAATGTTGCCAGTATCCTCCTCTTCAATAAGGAACAGACAATTGTTCAACATGGGCCCACAAATAATAGTCCAATGGTGTCAAATCACAGATCCAGGTGGCCAATTGACATTAGCAACAACAAAAAAAATCGTTCAACATGGTCCGATAACGGTCACTTTATGCTCATTTTCGAAGAAAAATGACTGGAGCAAAATCCGCACCAAGCCTCGTTTTAGGTGCATATTTTAAGTCGTCGTTTGCACATACCGCACTATCTACGATAAAATTAAAAGAAGGAACAAGGTTCTCAATTCTGGAAAATTCTCTATTATGTTAAGGTTTTGTAGATACTCAACTCCTGGTTCATCGAATTGTTTCAACATTACTTTAAGCATTTCATCGGGATCAAACGCTCTGGATGACTTTACGTTTCTGATGACATGTTCAACATCTACCATAGTAAATTGTAGTGGCCGATCAGGCTAGTAGAGATTGTACACAACGTAGGATCCTTCTCTTCGCCCTGTCACTCTCGGCGTGCTCTATAGAGGGCCTGTTAAAATAACTTGCGCACCTCTTCGGACCTGTCATTTCTACTCCGTTAAATGGGACCAATGTCGATCATCCTTTTTCCAGGGCTCGAGAGCGATTTAACCGTTGCCCACAATTTTCTCGATCCGCTTCTGACGTTGCAATGATTCAGATCTATACGACGAAGCTAATCTCGCTCTTTTGCTTCTGCATTGCTGGGAAATGTGTATTTAAGGCAGGTGTATGGCGAGTGGCTACCGCCTGAACATCATATGGGTTGGGCAGTTCTCTGAATTATCCCTGAATTATCGCCAATTGACGATCAGAGGTCTGAGCCTAAAGAATTCAGACGGTCTGAACCTAAAGAAATGACTGATTTCAAGGTTACGTATTTTGTCATGGGGACACGATGGATATATCCGGTGAGCTGTGGCAGTCTCCTCTTTTTCCGGTAGGTGCGTCCTCATTCACTGTGCAAAATGTAGAGTTATCAATTTGCTCAGTCAGCACCATGTCCCTGTAGTAGTTACCTAGGACGGACTGCAATAACCATGAATTATGGCAATTGAAATCCTCTAGCACCAGACCTAGGTAACTAGGCTTTGAAATCCCCCACCACGAGACTGTTATTGCCTACCAGAAGTAAACTGATTTTGGACATATAACGCGGGATACAGCTATTGGTGGGATGTACACGGTAAGCACACCTCTACCTCAGCGGTTCCACAATGGACCGCTGCCCCCATACATTCCACTGGTCACTAGATCCAAGCATAAGTGACATATATGTCTGTACCAAACAGATTAGTTGAATAGGAACGCTAATTCTCCACCTCTGCTTCGATTCTTCCTCAATACGTTGTATTCATTACAACTTTGAAGTCTGCAGGTGCTATTCAGCTTCGTCTCCTGAATCGCAGAAACTTTGACGTTCTTCTGGAGAAAAGATGCGTTATGCAAAACTTCAACAGCAATGTATGGCGTCAACTGCTGCATAAATTGCTTATTGTGGAAATTGCGGAATAGTCTCGTACTGTGACGACGACTCTGAAGACGTGAACGACGAAGATGATAATTCACTGGGGTCTTCATTGGCGCAGCAGGAGGCAATGTAGTCCCTATCGCTATACTCCTTTATCCGGTTTAAGACCGAACAATTATGGATATGCACCCACCACAACATGTATTTGCTGGGTTGACGGCCCAGTAGGTAGAACAATTGAGGGTTCTATCTATTGTGACTTATATGGACACTAGGCCAACATTATTTTATATCTTCCATGTAACGGTACCCTCGACTTTCGTTATTTTTATGATCTAAGCCCTATTTTCAGCGGTTCAAACCGAGTAGCGCGCCGGTTCATGAACATTTTTTTAAATTTGTTTATTAAAAGTTAAGCCTGAAAGAATTTAACACTTTTTTGTTCATTGATATTTGTTTTGGAATTTTCTTTTGGTTCCCTCTCTCGTTTCCATATTTCTTTGATTTTGCTCGTACCTACGACAATAATCTTCTTATTTATATTGTTTACTAGCTGGCCCGATCCGCGTTGCCGGTTCGTAGTTTTAGTCTTTAATGCATAGATGAATCAGGAGACACTTTTATATGGGCGCTTCTCCGAAAAATTGACATTAAAAATTTTCCGAGAAGAGGTCTTCCACCCCTTAGAAGCTAAGATGCAAATAAGGGTAAAATCAATTGAAGAATGTGACCAAGACCCTGGAAATAGCTGAAATCAGCAGATACCTTAATATAAGGGTTACACCAAAGCATGGTAATATACTTATAATTATTTGGAAGAATGTGTTGTTCTTTCTAAAATTACAAATTACCAACATTTAAGGAATTTGAAAGAGGCTATATTATTTGAGGGGGCAATAATATTTGGGGGACTATATTCCAATGTACACCGACCTGATACATATTTTTTACAAATGATTCTTCCTGTAATCCCTAGGACTGTCACAAATTTAAAACTCTATCGCAACTTTTGCGGAGTATAGAGGAAAATTTTTGAGGCCCTTTGTGTGTGGTTAAGCTATAGAAAATGGACTCAAAAACGTTTGACCCGAAACCCCTCTTTGGCGTTTTTATCTACCAACCAAACAATTTCCCAAGTTTAAATTTTCCGCAGTGTAATTACTGACGACAGTGCATAGTCCCCGTATAAAGTTACATGTGAGTTAAAGTTTCTTTTAAGGGTTCGGAAGAATTTTCTGAGGCTATGAATTCTTTTCTTATTAAACTTTCAATTCGCTCCACTATTTTGTATAGTGCGCATATTACATATTCGGCATTTCACTGATTGCAGTCCCAATGAATTTTGCATTTTGAGTTCTCATTGGATGGATTATTTCCATATCTAGTCAATTGTTTGGAGTTTTGGACCTCAGAATCGATAATCATTTCTAAATTTAAATCCTGGCAATATGACTTAAATTTAACTATCATAAATAAAGGTTCATCGAATTATAAAATTAGGGACCCCATAAAGTATGTTAAAGAGTAGAAATCTTTGTTGATTAAATTATGTCCGTGAGCCTCTTCGTTCACCGTTTGTAATTAGGATAGAGGTCACCAAATTTAATATGTGTCTTTCAAACTTTGAACAGGTTTTTATATTATTCTTAGGATGATTGAAAGTACGTTGAGATTTTTAATGTTTTGATGCTTTGAGAAGTAATTTTTAATCAAATTTGAAAATTTGGCATGGCAACCATATAACGGCATGTATAGAAAATATGCAAATTTTCTCGATGTTTTCGGTTT
The DNA here is from genome assembly GCF_030504385.1 of Musca domestica. Classification (NCBI taxonomy): domain Eukaryota; kingdom Metazoa; phylum Arthropoda; class Insecta; order Diptera; family Muscidae; genus Musca; species Musca domestica. The sequence goes on from NW_026712346.1 coordinate 3,175,075, forward strand.
TTTCCAATAAGAATTTTCGATTTGAAAAGGCATTTTGAAACAATTCTACACTATACTCCATATCAAAATAGAACAGTGATTTTTTTCAGTTCCGCGATTTTTATAGAGACTCTTCTTAAAATGATCTCTTACGAAAACGTTTCCACTGTAATTACAGATAACCAAAAGAAAATTTGAGTCAGATCGGCCCAGCCGTTCTCAACTGACGTGTTACTCTGCTTTTTTAAATTTTTTTCATATAGATTTAAAAAGTAGGTGTGGACAGTTCCTCCGGGCCCAAACAGATACCTATTGTTGGAGGGAGAGTGAAGATTACGTCGTATACTAACTGTAGAACAGACATCTTCATGATTTTGGCAAAATATTAGGATTTTAGATAAATCGAAAAAATGGGTGTAAAATTGGGTGTGGTCACTTTTTCTTTGCATAAAAACCTTACTCTAGATAGAACGAACATTTAGAAAAAAATTATAAATATCGTTCCAGCTGTTCATAACTGATTCAATTACCAACGAACAACAATTTCTACTATATATAAACTAGGCGTGGTCAGTTCTAGATAAATCGAAAAATGTCGTAAAAAGTCGTAAAATTGGGTGTGGTCACTTTTTCTTTGCATAAAAACCTTACTCTGGATAGAACGAACATTTATATATATATATAGACTAGGCGTGGTCAGTTCCTCAGCGCCCAAACAAATACTTAGGACCGGATGGAAAGTCAAGAGTACCTCGTGTAATAATTTTTAAATCGAAATCTTCATTATTTGGCAAATATAAGTATTGGTGATTCCATTACCAACGAACAACAATTGATTTTTATATATATAGATTATCTTTACTCTAAGAATTGGTTATTCGTCGGGATTATGTAACACAAGATTACGAGAAGGTCATCGTCTATGGTGACATTAATTTCCTTTAAATTACTCACATCATCAAGAGAAACACATAGAGACATTTTCTTTTCGAAATTTTAAATTGCTCATTTTTGGTGTTCTCAAATAACCACCATAAGAAGGGGTTATTTTAATGATTTATTTTTATACGCTTCACCAAACCAAATTTGCCATTCGGTTTGTAACACCTCGAAATACTCATTTTAGACCCAACAAAGTATCACCGTGAAATTCTTAGTCGACATGTGTTCACATTTCTCTAGATAACTGTACCCTCCGATATTCGCATTTTGACGATTTAGATCACATTTTCTAACAGAATTGTTTAAAATCTGGTACTTTGAGTTTGTAAAGGGTGTTACCTCCATTGGCAGAATATTGTCTATACAGGGTGAGATAAAAAACTGCATCCATTTTCAGACTGCTGTCATTTCTAAGACACTCGTCCGACAGCTTTTAAAATTATTCCAATGACAGATGGCTATATTGTTTACAAGCTTACAAATGCATTTTGGTATTTTTTTCCAGAAAAAAGTTATTATTGATGGAATTCAAGCGTGATTTCTTTATATTTGGCTGGAAAACCACAAGTGGCTATCGTTAGAGCACTCCAGCATTTAAATGTGAATAAAACTTTTGTGTTTCGTACAATTACTCGTTACCGTGATACTGGTAGCGTAGCCCGACGTCAAGGAAGTGCACAGAAGAAAACAGCTACATCAGCAGAAATGGTTCGAAAAGCAAAGATGCGACTTGATCGAAACCCGCGTCGCAGTGGCCGAAAAATGGCTCGTGAGCTGAACATATCGCAATATTCCGTTCGGCAAATATTAAAAAATCTAAATCTCTTTTAAAATTTGATGCTATTTCCGACATTTTTTGCTTTCATTCAATAAAGTTTAAAACAAAAATTATTGCGTTTGACTTGATTGCAGTTTTTTATCTCACCCTGTATAGGATCATGTTTTCCTATAGCGCCATATTAAAATCTCTCCCGATTACTAGTTTTTGGTATTTTCAAACGGATTTGTTTAAAAATCCCTACTTAGTGTTTGTAACGGATTTCACCTCCTGTGGCAGAACATTATCAATATTTTGACGATTTAAATCACATTTTTAATAGAATTGTTTATCTAATGTTTATAAAATATATCTAATGACAAGATGATAATAGTAGCATCTATATATATAAAAATCAATTGTTGTTCGGTGGTAATGGAATCAGTTGAGAACGGCTGGACCGATTTGCATTATTTTTTGTAATAACGTTCGTCATACCCCGAGTTAGGTTTTTAAATTTTGACTACGCCTACATTTACGCCAAATCCAAAATCCAAATATTTGCCAAAATCATGAAGATGTCTGTTCTACAGTTAGTATACAACGTAATCTTCACTCTCCCTCCAACAATGGGTATCTGTTTGGGGCTGGAGGAACTGGCCACACCAAAATTTAAAAAAACATAGTAACACGTCAGTTAAGAACGGCTGGGCCGATCTGACTCAAATTTTCTTTTGGTTATTTGTAATTACAGTGTAAACGTTTTCGTGAGAGAACATTTCAAGAAGAGTCTCTATAAAAATCGCGGAACTGAAAAAAAATCACTGTTCTATTTTGATATGGAGTATTGTGTAGAATTGTTTCAAAATGCCTTTTGCAATTGAAAATTCTTATTGAAAAAAACCGAAAACGTCGAGAAGTGATGATATTTTTTATTATTAAATTTTTAGTGAGTCCAACTCTAGTGGAGTATATTCTCTTCCAGTGGTTGAGTTGAAGGCTGTTTGTGATACAGGTGCTCCGTGTACGTTGTTGTCTAAATCGTTCCTTGAGAACAACAATATTAAGAAAATGCTTCGTCCATGCCTTGTGCCGTATGTTGATTATATAGGTGATAAGTTGAACCTAGTTGGTGAGTATGATGCCTCCGTTACTTTCAAAGGAAAAACAAAATCCATAGTTGTTGTTGTTGATTCATCGAATCCACCTTTATGAGGTCGTAGGTTTTTACGTTCATTTAATTTTGAATTGTTGCAAATCAACAAAATTGATTGCCCAAACTCGAATTCTATGATTATTAATCAAATTAAAAATGCATTTTCTGATGTTTTTGAAGAGCTGTTGGGAGAGTTTAATGTCAATAAAGTGTCGTTGAGAGTCGAGGAGAATGCACTTCCTATTTTTTGCAAAGCAAGACCATTACCGTTGGCTTGGAAAAGTAAAGTTGAAACGAAATTGAAAGATTTGATTAAATCCGGCGTTTTAGAACGGGCTGATAATTCCGACTGGGGAACTCCTTTAGTTCCAATTTTAAAGCCTAATGGCGATTTAAGAATCTGTGGTGATTACAAAGTTGCCCTTAACAAGTGTTTATTGGATTTTAGGTATCCGTTACCCAGAATTGACGAAATTTTTGCATCATTGGAGGGAGGTGAACTTTTCACAAGACTTAATTTGTTCAATGCTTACAATCAACTCGTTTTAGGTGATGAATCACAATTATTATGTGCTTGGAGTGCACATATTGGTACTTTAAAAGTAAAAAGATTACCTTTTGGTGTCAAAACAGCTACGGCTATTTTTCAGAAAACTATGGAAACTCTTTTTCGAGACATTTTATATGTTGTTGTTTACCAAGATGACAATTCGGTCACTGGTAGGAACATGCAAGCAAGAGCATAGCAGAACCTTACATCTGGTTCTTCAAAAGCTTCAATCATCTGGATGGAAACTTAATATCAATAAATCGTTGTTTTTACAATCATAAATTTCCTATTTAGGATTTAATATACACAAAAATGGGCTTCGTAAGAATAATGAAATAATTCCGAGTGTAATTTCTGCTCCTATTCCCAAAAATGTTTCAGAATTGAGAGCTTTTGTGGGTATGACAAACTATTTTTCCAAATTTATAAACACCTTTTTATCATTTGCTACGTAAAGATGTGAAATTGGTCAGAAAGATGCAAAAAGTCTTGTGATGAAATAAAAAAGGCTATAACCTCAGACCAAGTTTTGGTTTATTTTAAGGCTGATCTGCCAGTTGTTTTGACTACAGATGCTTCAAATAATGCTGTAGTTGGGATTTTATCTCATCAATTTCCTGACGGGTTAAGACCAATAGCTTTTGTTTCAAGGGCATTAACTAAAAGTGAACGAAATTATAGAACTCTTAAGAAAGAGGCTTTATCTATTGTGTTTTGTGTTACAAACTTCGCCAATATTTATTGGGAAATCCATTTGTTTTACGAACGGATCATCGTCCACTTTTGTGTATATTTGGAAGCAACAAAGGGTTGTCTGTAATGGCTTCAGTGCGTATGCAACGCTGGGCATTAATCCTTTCAGGATTTGTTTACTCTATTAAACATGTCAAGGGTGTTAAAATGAAGCAGATTGTATTTCAAGAATGCCTCAAAAATGTTTTGAGTCGAAAAATGTTGAAAATTCTTACGTCAATTTTATTGAAAGTCTGGAAAATAACTTGAATTTAAATTTCAAAGATATAACTCGAGAAACGAGACGAAACACAATTTTGTCAAAAGTTTCCGACTTGGTTTTGCAAGGCACTTTAATTAATTGTAATGATGATAATCTTTCACCTTTTCGTGAAAAATATACTCAACTTTCGGTTGAGCATGGCTGCATTTAGTTCCTAAAACCCTAAGATCAAACATTTTGTATGAACTTCATAGTTCTCATTTAGGTATTGTCAAAACCAAAGCGCTTGCCAGATCTTATGTATGGTGGCCTGGCCTTGACAAAGATATTGAAAATTTAATATCAAATTGTATTTCATGCCAAAAACTTCAATCAAGTCCCGAAAAAAGCACATTGATTCCTTGGATGCCTAGTGAATCAGTGTGGAGTAGAATTCACAATGATTTTGCTGGCCCAATCAAAAATTTTTACTTTTTAATTGTCGTCGACTCTTTTTCAAAATTTGTTGAAGTTTTCAAAACCAAAGACATGACAACAAATTTCACCATTTCAAGCTAAGAGAGATGTTCTCGCGATATGGACTGGTTGATACCATGGACAATGGATCACAGTTCACTTCTCATGAATTTCAAAAATTGTTACCTCTTAATGGGATTAAACATGTTTTAACTGCTCCTGGACATCCATCTACGAATGGACAGGCAGAAAATTTTGTAAAAACTTTCAAAAAGTCTATTTTGGCTAATTTCGACCAAAATAAAGATTCAAATTTAGATCAAATCATATGCAGATTTTTAATGGACTACCGAAACATGGTACATTGTAGTACTGGTGAGTCTCCAGCGAAAATTTTCTTTGGTAGAACTTTAAAAACTCGGGATTATCTTCTCAAACCTTCTAAAACAAAAGAAAGAATAATGGATTCACAACAACACAACATTTCAAATCACAAAGGTAACCGTGACATCCAGTTTTGCGAAGGTCAGAAAGTTATGGTGGGTGATTATCGTAACCTTAACAAACCTAGTTGGGCTCAAGCAACCATAAAACATCAACTAGGATCTCAATCTTATTCCTGCATTTTAAATCACAACAATTATGTCATAAAAATACATCTTGATCAAATCCGAGGACAACGTAGACAACAACATTCACACGTCATTGAGTCTGATGTACAATCTCTTGTAAATAATGATAATTTGGCAGTTGTTCCTGTTGAAAACCATGCACCAGAAGAGATTATACACCCTAGAATAGAACTCAGACCTAGAGAAGGAGGTAGAGTTATAAAATATTCAATTTAATTTTAACAATTAAAAAAAGTCTTTAAACCTTCATTTAAAACATCATACTAATATGATCTCATAGTTTTTATAGACAATTTGCATAGAAAAATTGTTTCTTATTTTTTTATGTAAATAACTAAAAATTATATCAAAATAATTTTATTAATTTGCATTCAATGAATTTATTTTGTTCATAAATGTTTATATTTTTCAATTTTGTATTAAGTACCAACTTTAGGGGGAGCATATAGAGTATTTGTGTTTCGTTCCACCCTAATACATATTTCAGTATGGTACAACCTAATACACAATATGTGATCTTATCATTACTGTATGCATTTACAAGTTAGTATCACTCTTATTCGCTTTCTATTATATTGAGTAAATTAGATAGATACATGTTTACTTGTGTTAGTTCTAAGCTTTGTTATGTTGATAAACGAAAATAAAGAACATTGAGCATTTGGACACCTAACAGAAGAGTTTGATCCGTGTAAATACATTACAATTATCGACAGGACAATCAAAATAATTATTACCAACGCAATACGGATAATTACCACCAAAATCATCATCGCAATGGCGAAATTAAAACCAAAATCATAACCAATACCAACAACGTAATATTCATAAATATAATCAACCCCAAACAGTAGAACCAATGGAAATTAATAACATACAATACTTTCAACCGACATCCTCAACTAAGGGTTACCAATGTCATTGCAGTCAGGACAAAAAGCATAAAGGAACAAATACAAAAAATGTCCAACATTTTCAGCTGAAGGCCTCAACGGAAACTTACCATATATGACAATAAAATCCAAACTAGGAAGTCTAAAATTCCTAATTGATACGGGACCAACACATTCCATAACTAATCCTGGAATCCGCAACCCTAAGTGGAAGGTACCTTGTAATGTCACAAATATTAAGACCCTCCAACACACTATTAAAATTTGAGAAAAAGTAGCCATCCCAGCTTTTGAAGAATTTGGAACAAATGTGTACACAAAAATAGAATTCCTAGTTTGTCAATTCCATAACCAATATAATGGAATGATTGGCAATAATATATTAAGACAAATGAAATCAATAGTAAATCTGAAAGACAACTTTTTAGAAGCTGGAGAAATTAAAATACCTTTTCAATATACCAATGACGGTGTTGAATATTATTTCAAAAAAAACGGGTCTGCATCAAGTTTCGTTAACTGTTGAACAGAAAAACAGAATTGTATATAACCCCCAAACCATATATGACGATAAGAATATCGAAATAATGGAAGGCGTATATGAAGCAGAAAATTATAAAATTAATGCTTTCGTTAAGCTTAATGGAACTTTGCCACAACGAATTATTCAAGAAAAGCCAGAACACAAAAGAGATAACTTCTGAATAATAATATGGACAAACTAATATTACAACAAGTTCCTTTGGGGCATTTAAATGAAGAAGAAATAGAAAACTTGTACGGATTATAAAAAAATATCAAGATATATTTTACTCAGAAGAAAGTGACCTTACATTTACAAGCGCCATTAAACATGAAATAAGGACCATGAATAACATCCCCATTGCAACAAAAACAAACCGATACCCGTAAGTGCATAAAACTGAAGTAAAGAAACAAATTGAAGATACCAGTCACTCACCTTACTCAGCGCCGCTTTGCATAGTCCCGAAAAAGATGGATGCCAGTGGTAAACCTAAATGGAGATTACAGAAAACTCAACGAAGTAATCATAGATGACAAGTACCCAATACCAAATATTGATGAAATTTTGGAGAAACTTGGACGCTGTCAATATTTTACCACACTTGATTTGGCGGAAGGATTCCACCAAATCGAAATACATGAAAAGGATATTCCAAAAACAGCATTCAGCGTGGAGGGCGGATACTACGAATTTTTACGTATGACATTTGTACTGAAAACAGCTCCAGCCACCTTCAAACGACTAATGAATGAAGTTTTAGGCGAATTTATTAATACAATTTGTTTAGTCTATATGGATGACATCATCATATTTTCAACGTCTCTTCAAGAGCATATAGAATCCATAACAAACGTTTTCCAGAAACTCAAGGAAGTTAATCCAACTAGATAAAAGCGAATTTATGAAGAGGGAAACGAAATTTCTCGGGCATGTAGTATCAGAGAATGGTATTTTCCATAAAGGAACCTAACTCTAAGTTAGTTAGATGGAGACTACGCTTACAAGAATATGATTACGAAAAAGGTATTATGAACGGAAATGCAGATGCATTATCCAGAATAGAAATTAATTTCAATGAAGATGGAAGTGCACATAGCACTATTCCTGAAACAATTAATCCTCTTAATTTTTACAGGAGACAAATTATAATTCATAAAACACAGTCAGAATCACTGAAGATAAGAAACGAACAGATTTTTAATAATAACAGGAAGACAATTTATGCCAAAACTTTTGACGAAAATACTCTAATCACTGTATAAAAACCCATTTTAACCCAGACAAAACCAACGCAATTTTTATTAATGATGAATTAGTTTTTAACGAAATGGAAAAAGCGTTTGACAAATACTTTGGGGAGAACCAAAATTTTAAAATCATACGTTGTAAATTTCTTCTAAGGATATTATAGATGAAAATGAGCTGACGGAAATAATAGAAAAAGAACATTTAAACAATAACCATAGAGGAATTAATGAAAATTTCGCAGAACTAAAAACTGAGATCTATCACCCACAACTAAAGTTACGTATAAAACAATTCATTAACAATTGTGACGTTTGAAACAAATAAAAATAAGAAAGAAACCCCATTCAACAACAATATTAAGTTACTGAAACACCTAATAAACCCGGAGAAATAATTCACGCGGACGTCTTCTATAGCTTAGATAAAACACTATTTTTTAAATTTTTAGACAAATTCGCAAAACATGCCCAAGCTATTAGGATAAAAAATCTGCAGTTGAACTAGGATTTAAAGAAATATCCTTTCGTGAGTTTTTAAGGGAGCAAGAAATTGAAATTCACTATGCCTCAAATAATAACCATACCCCAAATGCAGACATCGAAAGACTCCTCAATACCATCAACGAACATATCCGAATTTTAAGACATGACCCCAACCGAGAAACAGAAAGCGTTGAAGAAAAAATGTATAGAATCATAATGTATTTCAATAATACGATTCATTCGACAACTAATAAAAAAACCAATATATTTTAAAAATGGAAAAATAAGCAAAGATGAATATCCGATGATTAAAGGAAAAATAATGAAAACTATAGAAAGGATCATAAATAAACTAAATGAAACCCGTGAGAATGTAGACATCCAAACAGGTCCAGTCTATTTAAATGATAAACGTGGTGGGAAAAATCATTTAAAATTTCGAAAAGTAATTGTGGCCGAACTGGACTCCGACCATGTAGTAACAGATAGGAATCTGAAATACTATAATTCGCATATGAAAAGAAAATTTCAAAACATTAACTAGCAACAGGCTTCAACATAATATAATTACTACATTATATTTTTAGATGAAAGTACACATAAATCTTTTGCTACTCACTTCAATTGTGAATATTATCAATTGCTATTAGTTATAATACAAGACTTATCAATGAACGAAGGATACATCCCAATTAAAGACGGCAACATAAGGATCGATTCGATAATTACCGAAGAATATATCATACTATTAATGTAACAGATTACTACAATACCATAGAGATTAGAATAGAGAATGACATTAATTCACTACATGACTCAATATTTGAGTTAACGCCGTTACTTGACACAACAATAAATAATTTTAATCTTTTGAAAATTAAATCAAGAAAATTTATCACCAAATTTTAGAATTAATCGAGGTTTAATTGATGGTTTGGGCAAAGCGTTGAAATTTTATAACAGGAAATATGGACAGCGATGACGAACAGGAAATCAGATCCTATCTTACAAATTTAACGACAATTTCTAATGCTAACGATAGGGAAACATTACACGCATAAGTAAAATTCTTTCTACTCAGATTGAAAATATAACAACTCATATTAATAGACAACAATATATAGTTAAAACGTACATCAATAAGTTCCGCAATGAAATCGAAAATAAGATATCTTCATTAGAAGACGAAATAGATTTTCTTAAACACATTTACCAAATTAACAACTACATAAGTTAACTTAAAATTCATATCGATGACATCGCAGGAGTTATATTTACTAGTAAACTAGACATAATACCAACAGACTTACTCGACGAACAAGAAATTGAAATAATAGATGACTTTGAAAAATATACTAACACAACAGTTGCCGTTTCCTTTGAAAAAGACCAAATTATTATCATCCTCTCCATTCCCCAATTTTCCAAATCATCCTTTGAACAAATAATCCTCGAACCAATGCCTAACAACATAAATAAATCAATATTTGTTAGAGAAAATGAAATTTTAATAGACAATAAGCAAAACGCATATTATAAAACTGGAAATTAATAACATACAATACTTTCAACCGACATCCTCAACTAAGGGTTACCAATGTCATTGCAGTCAGGACAAAAAGCAGAAAGGAACAAATACAAAAAATGTCCAACATTTTCAGCTGAAGGCCTCAACGGAAACTTACCATATATGACAATAAAATCCAAACTAGGAAGTCTAAAATTCCTAATTGATACGGGACCAACACATTCCATAACTAATCCTGGAATCCGCAACCCTAAGTGGAAGGTACCTTGTAATGTCACAAATATTAAGACCCTCCAACACACTATTAAAATTTGAGAAAAAGTAGCCATCCCAGCTTTTAAAGAATTAGGAACAAATGTGTACACAAAAATAGAATTCCTCGTTTGTCAATTCCATAACCAATATAATGGAATGATTGGCAATAATATATTAAGACAAATGAAATCAATAGTAAATCTGAAAGACAACTTTTTAGAAACTGGAGAAATTAAAATACCTTTTCAATATACCAATGACGGTGTTGAATATTATTTCGAAAAAAACGGGTCTGCATCAAGTTTCGTTAACTGTTGAACAGAAAAACAGAATTGTATATAACCCCCAAACCATATATGACGATAAGAATATCGAAATAATGGAAGGCGTATATGAAGCAGAAAATTATAAAATTAATGCTTTCGTTAAGCTTAATGGAAATTTGCCACAACGAATTATTCAAGAAAGCCAGAACACAAAAGAGATAACTTCTGAATAATAATATGGACAAACTAATATTAGAACAAGTTCCTTTGGGGCATTTAAATGAAGAAGAAATAGAAAACTTGTACGGATTATAAAAAAATATCAAGATATATTTTACTCAGAAGAAAGTGGCCTTACATTTACAAGCGCCATTAAACATGAAATAAGGACCATGAATAACATCCCCATTGCAACAAAAACAAACCGATACCCGTAAGTGCATAAAACTGAAGTAAAGAAACAAATTGAAGATACCAGTCACTCACCTTACTCAGCGCCGCTTTGCATAGTCCCGAACAAGATGGATGCCAGTGGTAAACCTAAATGGAGATTACAGAAAACTCAACGAAGTAATCATAGATGACAAGTACCCAATACCAAATATTGATGAAATTTTGGAGAAACTTGGACGCTGTCAATATTTTACCACACTTGATTTGGCGGAAGGATTCCACCAAATCGAAATACATGAAAAGGATATTCCAAAAACAGCATTCAGCGTGGAGGGCGGATACTACGAATTTTTACGTATGACATTTGTACTGAAAACAGCTCCAGCCACCTTCAAACGACTAATGAATGAAGTTTTAGGCGAATTTATTAATACAATTTGTTTAGTCTATATGGATGACATCATCATATTTTCAACGTCTCTTCAAGAGCATATATAATCCATAACAAACGTTTTCCAGAAACTCAAGGAAGTTAATCCAACTAGATAAAAGCGAATTTATGAAGAGGGAAACGAAATTTCTCGGGCATGTAGTATCAGAGAATGGTATTTTCCATAAAGGAACCTAACTCTAAGTTAGTTAGATGGAGACTACGCTTACAAGAATATGATTACGAAAAAGGTATTATGAACGGAAATGCAGATGCATTATCCAGAATAGAAATTAATTTCAATGAAGATGGAAGTGCACCTAGCACTATTCCTGAAACAATTAATCCTCTTAATTTTTACAGGAGACAAATTATAATTCATAAAACACAGTCAGAATCACTGAAGATAAGAAACGAACAGATTTTTAATAATAACAGGAAGACAATTTATGCCAAAACTTTTGACGAAAATACTCTAATCACTGTATAAAAACCCATTTTAACCCAGACAAAACCAACGCAATTTTTATTAATGATGAATTAGTTTTTAACGAAATGGAAAAAGCGTTTGACAAATACTTTGGGGAGAACCAAAATTTTAAAATCATACGTTGTAAATTTCTTCTAAGGATATTATAGATGAAAATGAGCTGACGGAAATAATAGAAAAAGAACATTTAAACAATAACCATAGAGGAATTAATGAAAATTTCGCAGAACTAAAAACTGAGATCTATCACCCACAACTAAAGTTACGTATAAAACAATTCATTAACAATTGTGACGTTTGAAACAAATAAAAATAAGAAAGAAACATTCAACAACAATATTAAGTTACTGAAACACCTAATAAACCCGGAGAAATAATTCACGCGGACGTCTTCTATAGCTTAGATAAAACACTATTTTTTAAATTTTTAGACAAATTCGCAAAACATGCCCAAGCTATTAGGATAAAAAATCTGCAGTTGAACTAGGATTTAAAGAAATATCCTTTCGTGAGTTTTTAAGGGAGCAAGAAATTGAAATTCACTATGCCTCAAATAATAACCATACCCCAAATGCAGACATCGAAAGACTCCTCAATACCATCAACGAACATATCCGAATTTTAAGACATGACCCCAACCGAGAAACAGAAAGCGTTGAAGAAAAAATGTATAGAATCATAATGTATTTCAATAATACGATTCATTCGACAACTAATAAAAAACCAATATATTTTAAAAATGGAAAAATAAGCAAAGATGAATATCCGATGATTAAAGGAAAAATAATGAAAACTATAGAAAGGATCATAAATAAACTAAATGAAACCCGTGAGAATGTAGACATCCAAACAGGTCCAGTCTATTTAAATGATAAACGTGGTGGGAAAAATCATTTAATTTTAAATGGACTCCGACCATGTAGTAACAGATAGGAATCTGAAATACTATAATTCGCATATGAAAAGAAAATTTCAAAACATTAACTAGCAACAGGCTTCAACATAATATAATTACTACATTATATTTTTAGATGAAAGTACACATAAATCTTTTGCTACTCACTTCAATTGTGAATATTATCAATTGCTATTAGTTATAATACAAGACTTATCAATGAACGAAGGATACATCCCAATTAAAGACGGCAACATAAGGATCGATTCGATAATTACCGAAGAATATATCATACTATTAATGTAACAGATTACTACAATACCATAGAGATTAGAATAGAGAATGACATTAATTCACTACATGACTCAATATTTGAGTTAACGCCGTTACTTGACACAACAATAAATAATTTTAATCTTTTGAAAATTAAATCAGGGAATTTATCACCAAATTTTAGAATTAATCGAGGTTTAATTGATGGTTTGGGCAAAGCGTTGAAATTTTATAACAGGAAATATGGACAGCGATGACGAACAGGAAATCAGATCCTATCTTACAAATTTAACGACAATTTCTAATGCTAACACAAACGATAGGGAAACATTACACGCATAAGTAAAATTCTTTCTACTCAGATTCAAAATATAACAACTCATATTAATAGACAACAATATATAGTTAAAACGTACATCAATAAGTTCCGCAATGAAATCGAAAATAAGATATCTTCATTAGAAGACGAAATAGATTTTCTTAAACACATTTACCAAATTAACAACGACATAAGTTAACTCAAAATTCATATCGATGACATCGCAGGAGTTATATTTACTAGTAAACTAGACATAATACCAACAGACTTACTCGACGAACAAGAAATTGAAATAATAGATGACTTTGAAAAATATACTAACACAACAGTTGCCGTTTCCTTTGAAAAAGACCAAATTATTATCATCCTCTCCATTCCCCAATTTTCCAAATCATCCTTTGAACAAATAATCCTCGAACCAATGCCTAACAACATAAATAAATCAATATTTGTTAGAGAAAATAAAATTTTAATAGACAATAAGCAAAACGCATATTATAAAACTGGAAATTAATAACATACAATACTTTCAACCGACATCCTCAACTAAGGGTTACCAATGTCATTGCAGTCAGGACAAAAAGCAGAAAGGAACAAATACAAAAAATGTCCAACATTTTCAGCTGAAGGCCTCAACGGAAACTTACCATATATGACAATAAAATCCAAACTAGGAAGTCTAAAATTCCTAATTGATACGGGACCAACACATTCCATAACTAATCCTGGAATCCGCAACCCTAAGTGGAAGGTACCTTGTAATGTCACAAATATTAAGACCCTCCAACACACTATTAAAATTTGAGAAAAAGTAGCCATCCCAGCTTTTGAAGAATTTGGAACAAATGTGTACACAAAAATAGAATTCCTCGTTTGTCAATTCCATAACCAATATAATGGAATGATTGGCAATAATACATTAAGACAAATGAAATCAATAGTAAATCTGAAAGACAACTTTTTAGAAGCTGGAGAAATTAAAATACCTTTTCAATATACCAATGACGGTGTTGAATATTATTTCAAAAAAAAACGGGTCTGCATCAAGTTTCGTTAACTGTTGAACAGAAAAACAGAATTGTATATAACCCCCAAACCATATATGACGATAAGAATATCGAAATAATGGAAGGCGTATATGAAGCAGAAAATTATAAAATTAATGCTTTCGTTAAGCTTAATGGAAATTTGCCACAACGAATTATTCAAGAAAGCCAGAACACAAAAGAGATAACTTCTGAATAATAATATGGACAAACTAATATTAGAACAAGTTCCTTTGGGGCATTTAAATGAAGAAGAAATAGAAAACTTGTACGGATTATAAAAAAATATCAAGATATATTTTACTCAGAAGAAAGTGACCTTACATTTACAAGCGCCATTAAACATGAAATAAGGACCATGAATAACATCCCCATTGCAACAAAAACAAACCGATACCCGTAAGTGCATAAAACTGAAGTAAAGAAACAAATTGAAGATACCAGTCACTCACCTTACTCAGCGCCGCTTTGCATAGTCCCGAAAAAGATGGATGCCAGTGGTAAACCTAAATGGAGATTACAGAAAACTCAACGAAGTAATCATAGATGACAAGTACCCAATACCAAATATTGATGAAATTTTGGAGAAACTTGGACGCTGTCAATATTTTACCACACTTGATTTGGCGGAAGGATTCCACCAAATCGAAATACATGAAAAGGATATTCCAAAAACAGCATTCAGCGTGGAGGGCGGATACTACGAATTTTTACGTATGACATTTGTACTGAAAACAGCTCCAGCCACCTTCAAACGACTAATGAATGAAGTTTTAGGCGAATTTATTAATACAATTTGTTTAGTCTATATGGATGACATCATCATATTTTCAACGTCTCTTCAAGAGCATATAGAATCCATAACAAACGTTTTCCAGAAACTCAAGGAAGTTAATCCAACTAGATAAAAGCGAATTTATGAAGAGGGAAACGAAATTTCTCGGGCATGTAGTATCAGAGAATGGTATTTTCCATAAAGGAACCTAACTCTAAGTTAGTTAGATGGAGACTACGCTTACAAGAATATGATTACGAAAAAGGTATTATGAACGGAAATGCAGATGCATTATCCAGAATAGAAATTAATTTCAATGAAGATGGAAGTGCACATAGCACTATTCCTGAAACAATTAATCCTCTTAATTTTTACAGGAGACAAATTATAATTCATAAAACACAGTCAGAATCACTGAAGATAAGAAACGAACAGATTTTTAATAATAACAGGAAGACAATTTATGCCAAAACTTTTGACGAAAATACTCTAATCACTGTATAAAAACCCATTTTAACCCAGACAAAACCAACGCAATTTTTATTAATGATGAATTAGTTTTTAACGAAATGGAAAAAGCGTTTGACAAATACTTTGGGGAGAACCAAAATTTTAAAATCATACGTTGTAAATTTCTTCTAAGGATATTATAGATGAAAATGAGCTGACGGAAATAATAGAAAAAGAACATTTAAACAATAACCATAGAGGAATTAATGAAAATTTCGCAGAACTAAAAACTGAGATCTATCACCCACAACTAAAGTTACGTATAAAACAATTCATTAACAATTGTGACGTTTGAAACAAATAAAAATAAGAAAGAAACCCCATTCAACAACAATATTAAGTTACTGAAACACCTAATAAACCCGGAGAAATAATTCACGCGGACGTCTTCTATAGCTTAGATAAAACACTATTTTTTAAATTTTTAGACAAATTCGCAAAACATGCCCAAGCTATTAGGATAAAAAATCTGCAGTTGAACTAGGATTTAAAGAAATATCCTTTCGTGAGTTTTTAAGGGAGCAAGAAATTGAAATTCACTATGCCTCAAATAATAACCATACCCCAAATGCAGACATCGAAAGACTCCTCAATACCATCAACGAACATATCCGAATTTTAAGACATGACCCCAACCGAGAAACAGAAAGCGTTGAAGAAAAAATGTATAGAATCATAATGTATTTCAATAATACGATTCATTCGACAACTAATAAAAAAACCAATATATTTTAAAAATGGAAAAATAAGCAAAGATGAATATCCGATGATTAAAGGAAAAATAATGAAAACTATAGAAAGGATCATAAATAAACTAAATGAAACCCGTGAGAATGTAGACATCCAAACAGGTCCAGTCTATTTAAATGATAAACGTGGTGGGAAAAATCATTTAAAATTTCGAAAAGTAATTGTGACCGAACTGGACTCCGACCATGTAGTAACAGATAGGAATCTGAAATACTATAATTCGCATATGAAAAGAAAATTTCAAAACATTAACTAGCAACAGGCTTCAACATAATATAATTACTACATTATATTTTTAGATGAAAGTACACATAAATCTTTTGCTACTCACTTCAATTGTGAATATTATCAATTGCTATTAGTTATAATACAAGACTTATCAATGAACGAAGGATACATCCCAATTAAAGACGGCAACATAAGGATCGATTCGATAATTACCGAAGAATATATCATACTATTAATGTAACAGATTACTACAATACCATAGAGATTAGAATAGAGAATGACATTAATTCACTACATGACTCAATATTTGAGTTAACGCCGTTACTTGACACAACAATAAATAATTTTAATCTTTTGAAAATTAAATCAAGGAAATTTATCACCAAATTTTAGAATTAATCGAGGTTTAATTGATGGTTTGGGCAAAGCGTTGAAATTTTATAACAGGAAATATGGACAGCGATGACGAACAGGAAATCAGATCCTATCTTACAAATTTAACGACAATTTCTAATGCTAACACAAACGATAGGGAAACATTACACGCATAAGTAAAATTCTTTCTACTCAGATTGAAAATATAACAACTCATATTAATAGACAACAATATATAGTTAAAACGTACATCAATAAGTTCCGCAATGAAATCGAAAATAAGATATCTTCATTAGAAGACGAAATAGATTTTCTTAAACACATTTACCAAATTAACAACGACATAAGTTAACTCAAAATTCATATCGATGACATCGCAGGAGTTATATTTACTAGTAAACTAGACATAATACCAACAGACTTACTCGACGAACAAGAAATTGAAATAATAGATGACTTTGAAAAATATACTAACACAACAGTTGCCGTTTCCTTTGAAAAAGACCAAATTATTATCATCCTCTCCATTCCCCAATTTTCCAAATCATCCTTTGAACAAATAATCCTCGAACCAATGCCTAACAACATAAATAAATCAATATTTGTTAGAGAAAATGAAATTTTAATAGACAATAAGCAAAACGCATATTATAAAACTGGAAATTAATAACATACAATACTTTCAACCGACATCCTCAACTAAGGGTTACCAATGTCATTGCAGTCAGGACAAAAAGCAGAAAGGAACAAATACAAAAAATGTCCAACATTTTCAGCTGAAGGCCTCAACGGAAACTTACCATATATGACAATAAAATCCAAACTAGGAAGTCTAAAATTCCTAATTGATACGGGACCAACACATTCCATAACTAATCCTGGAATCCGCAACCCTAAGTGGAAGGTACCTTGTAATGTCACAAATATTAAGACCCTCCAACACACTATTAAAATTTGAGAAAAAGTAGCCATCCCAGCTTTTAAAGAATTAGGAACAAATGTGTACACAAAAATAGAATTCCTCGTTTGTCAATTCCATAACCAATATAATGGAATGATTGGCAATAATATATTAAGACAAATGAAATCAATAGTAAATCTGAAAGACAACTTTTTAGAAACTGGAGAAATTAAAATACCTTTTCAATATACCAATGACGGTGTTGAATATTATTTCAAAAAAAACGGGTCTGCATCAAGTTTCGTTAACTGTTGAACAGAAAAACAGAATTGTATATAACCCCCAAACCATATATGACGATAAGAATATCGAAATAATGGAAGGCGTATATGAAGCAGAAAATTATAAAATTAATGCTTTCGTTAAGCTTAATGGAAATTTGCCACAACGAATTATTCAAGAAAGCCAGAACACAAAAGAGATAACTTCTGAATAATAATATGGACAAACTAATATTAGAACAAGTTCCTTTGGGGCATTTAAATGAAGAAGAAATAGAAAACTTGTACGGATTATAAAAAAATATCAAGATATATTTTACTCAGAAGAAAGTGGCCTTACATTTACAAGCGCCATTAAACATGAAATAAGGACCATGAATAACATCCCCATTGCAACAAAAACAAACCGATACCCGTAAGTGCATAAAACTGAAGTAAAGAAACAAATTGAAGATACCAGTCACTCACCTTACTCAGCGCCGCTTTGCATAGTCCCGAAAAAGATGGATGCCAGTGGTAAACCTAAATGGAGATTACAGAAAACTCAACGAAGTAATCATAGATGACAAGTACCCAATACCAAATATTGATGAAATTTTGGAGAAACTTGGACGCTGTCAATATTTTACCACACTTGATTTGGCGGAAGGATTCCACCAAATCGAAATACATGAAAAGGATATTCCAAAAACAGCATTCAGCGTGGAGGGCGGATACTACGAATTTTTACGTATGACATTTGTACTGAAAACAGCTCCAGCCACCTTCAAACGACTAATGAATGAAGTTTTAGGCGAATTTATTAATACAATTTGTTTAGTCTATATGGATGACATCATCATATTTTCAACGTCTCTTCAAGAGCATATATAATCCATAACAAACGTTTTCCAGAAACTCAAGGAAGTTAATCCAACTAGATAAAAGCGAATTTATGAAGAGGGAAACGAAATTTCTCGGGCATGTAGTATCAGAGAATGGTATTTTCCATAAAGGAACCTAACTCTAAGTTAGTTAGATGGAGACTACGCTTACAAGAATATGATTACGAAAAAGGTATTATGAACGGAAATGCAGATGCATTATCCAGAATAGAAATTAATTTCAATGAAGATGGAAGTGCACCTAGCACTATTCCTGAAACAATTAATCCTCTTAATTTTTACAGGAGACAAATTATAATTCATAAAACACAGTCAGAATCACTGAAGATAAGAAACGAACAGATTTTTAATAATAACAGGAAGACAATTTATGCCAAAACTTTTGACGAAAATACTCTAATCACTGTATAAAAACCCATTTTAACCCAGACAAAACCAACGCAATTTTTATTAATGATGAATTAGTTTTTAACGAAATGGAAAAAGCGTTTGACAAATACTTTGGGGAGAACCAAAATTTTAAAATCATACGTTGTAAATTTCTTCTAAGGATATTATAGATGAAAATGAGCTGACGGAAATAATAGAAAAAGAACATTTAAACAATAACCATAGAGGAATTAATGAAAATTTCGCAGAACTAAAAACTGAGATCTATCACCCACAACTAAAGTTACGTATAAAACAATTCATTAACAATTGTGACGTTTGAAACAAATAAAAATAAGAAAGAAACATTCAACAACAATATTAAGTTACTGAAACACCTAATAAACCCGGAGAAATAATTCACGCGGACGTCTTCTATAGCTTAGATAAAACACTATTTTTTAAATTTTTAGACAAATTCGCAAAACATGCCCAAGCTATTAGGATACAAAATATGCAGTTGAACTAGGATTTAAAGAAATATCCTTTCGTGAGTTTTTAAGGGAGCAAGAAATTGAAATTCACTATGCCTCAAATAATAACCATACCCCAAATGCAGACATCGAAAGACTCCTCAATACCATCAACGAACATATCCGAATTTTAAGACATGACCCCAACCGAGAAACAGAAAGCGTTGAAGAAAAAATGTATAGAATCATAATGTATTTCAATAATACGATTCATTCGACAACTAATAAAAAACCAATATATTTTAAAAATGGAAAAATAAGCAAAGATGAATATCCGATGATTAAAGGAAAAATAATGAAAACTATAGAAAGGATCATAAATAAACTAAATGAAACCCGTGAGAATGTAGACATCCAAACAGGTCCAGTCTATTTAAATGATAAACGTGGTGGGAAAAATCATTTAATTTTAAATGGACTCCGACCATGTAGTAACAGATAGGAATCTGAAATACTATAATTCGCATATGAAAAGAAAATTTCAAAACATTAACTAGCAACAGGCTTCAACATAATATAATTACTACATTATATTTTTAGATGAAAGTACACATAAATCTTTTGCTACTCACTTCAATTGTGAATATTATCAATTGCTATTAGTTATAATACAAGACTTATCAATGAACGAAGGATACATCCCAATTAAAGACGGCAACATAAGGATCGATTCGATAATTACCGAAGAATATATCATACTATTAATGTAACAGATTACTACAATACCATAGAGATTAGAATAGAGAATGACATTAATTCACTACATGACTCAATATTTGAGTTAACGCCGTTACTTGACACAACAATAAATAATTTTAATCTTTTGAAAATTAAATCAGGGAATTTATCACCAAATTTTAGAATTAATCGAGGTTTAATTGATGGTTTGGGCAAAGCGTTGAAATTTTATAACAGGAAATATGGACAGCGATGACGAACTGGAAATCAGATCCTATCTTACAAATTTAACGACAATTTCTAATGCTAACACAAACGATTGGGAAACATTACACGCATAAGTAAAATTCTTTCTACTCAGATTCAAAATATAACAACTCATATTAATAGACAACAATATATAGTTAAAACGTACATCAATAAGTTCCGCAATGAAATCGAAAATAAGATATCTTCATTAGAAGACGAAATAGATTTTCTTAAACACATTTACCAAATTAACAACGACATAAGTTAACTCAAAATTCATATCGATGACATCGCAGGAGTTATATTTACTAGTAAACTAGACATAATACCAACAGACTTACTCGACGAACAAGAAATTGAAATAATAGATGACTTTGAAAAATATACTAACACAACAGTTGCCGTTTCCTTTGAAAAAGACCAAATTATTATCATCCTCTCCATTCCCCAATTTTCCAAATCATCCTTTGAACAAATAATCCTCGAACCAATGCCTAACAACATAAATAAATCAATATTTGTTAGAGAAAATAAAATTTTAATAGACAATAAGCAAAACGCATATTATAAAACTGGAAATTAATAACATACAATACTTTCAACCGACATCCTCAACTAAGGGTTACCAATGTCATTGCAGTCAGGACAAAAAGCAGAAAGGAACAAATACAAAAAATGTCCAACATTTTCAGCTGAAGGCCTCAACGGAAACTTACCATATATGACAATAAAATCCAAACTAGGAAGTCTAAAATTCCTAATTGATACGGGACCAACACATTCCATAACTAATCCTGGAATCCGCAACCCTAAGTGGAAGGTACCTTGTAATGTCACAAATATTAAGACCCTCCAACACACTATTAAAATTTGAGAAAAAGTAGCCATCCCAGCTTTTGAAGAATTTGGAACAAATGTGTACACAAAAATAGAATTCCTCGTTTGTCAATTCCATAACCAATATAATGGAATGATTGGCAATAATACATTAAGACAAATGAAATCAATAGTAAATCTGAAAGACAACTTTTTAGAAGCTGGAGAAATTAAAATACCTTTTCAATATACCAATGACGGTGTTGAATATTATTTCAAAAAAAACGGGTCTGCATCAAGTTTCGTTAACTGTTGAACAGAAAAACAGAATTGTATATAACCCCCAAACCATATATGACGATAAGAATATCGAAATAATGGAAGGCGTATATGAAGCAGAAAATTATAAAATTAATGCTTTCGTTAAGCTTAATGGAAATTTGCCACAACGAATTATTCAAGAAAGCCAGAACACAAAAGAGATAACTTCTGAATAATAATATGGACAAACTAATATTAGAACAAGTTCCTTTGGGGCATTTAAATGAAGAAGAAATAGAAAACTTGTACGGATTATAAAAAAATATCAAGATATATTTTACTCAGAAGAAAGTGACCTTACATTTACAAGCGCCATTAAACATGAAATAAGGACCATGAATAACATCCCCATTGCAACAAAAACAAACCGATACCCGTAAGTGCATAAAACTGAAGTAAAGAAACAAATTGAAGATACCAGTCACTCACCTTACTCAGCGCCGCTTTGCATAGTCCCGAAAAAGATGGATGCCAGTGGTAAACCTAAATGGAGATTACAGAAAACTCAACGAAGTAATCATAGATGACAAGTACCCAATACCAAATATTGATGAAATTTTGGAGAAACTTGGACGCTGTCAATATTTTACCACACTTGATTTGGCGGAAGGATTCCACCAAATCGAAATACATGAAAAGGATATTCCAAAAACAGCATTCAGCGTGGAGGGCGGATACTACGAATTTTTACGTATGACATTTGTACTGAAAACAGCTCCAGCCACCTTCAAACGACTAATGAATGAAGTTTTAGGCGAATTTATTAATACAATTTGTTTAGTCTATATGGATGACATCATCATATTTTCAACGTCTCTTCAAGAGCATATAGAATCCATAACAAACGTTTTCCAGAAACTCAAGGAAGTTAATCCAACTAGATAAAAGCGAATTTATGAAGAGGGAAACGAAATTTCTCGGGCATGTGGTATCAGAGAATGGTATTTTCCATAAAGGAACCTAACTCTAAGTTAGTTAGATGGAGACTACGCTTACAAGAATATGATTACGAAAAAGGTATTATGGACGGAAATGCAGATGCATTATCCAGAATAGAAATTAATTTCAATGAAGATTAATTAATCCTCTTAATTTTTACAGGAGACAAATTATAATTCATAAAACACAGTCAGAATCACTGAAGATAAGAAACGAACAGATTTTTAATAATAACAGGAAGACAATTTATGCCAAAACTTTTGACGAAAATACTCTAATCACTGTATAAAAACCCATTTTAACCCAGACAAAACCAACGCAATTTTTATTAATGATGAATTAGTTTTTAACGAAATGGAAAAAGCGTTTGACAAATACTTTGGGGAGAACCAAAATTTTAAAATCATACGTTGTAAATTTCTTCTAAGGATATTATAGATGAAAATGAGCTGACGGAAATAATAGAAAAAGAACATTTAAACAATAACCATAGAGGAATTAATGAAAATTTCGCAGAACTAAAAACTGAGATCTATCACTCACAACTAAAGTTACGTATAAAACAATTCATTAACAATTGTGACGTTTGAAACAAATAAAAATAAGAAAGAAACCCCATTCAACAACAATATTAAGTTACTGAAACACCTAATAAACCCGGAGAAATAATTCACGCGGACGTCTTCTATAGCTTAGATAAAACACTATTTTTTAAATTTTTAGACAAATTCGCAAAACATGCCCAAGCTATTAGGATACAAAATATGCAGTTGAACTAGGATTTAAAGAAATATCCTTTCGTGAGTTTTTAAGGGAGCAAGAAATTGAAATTCACTATGCCTCAAATAATAACCATACCCCAAATGCAGACATCGAAAGACTCCTCAATACCATCAACGAACATATCCGAATTTTAAGACATGACCCCAACCGAGAAACAGAAAGCGTTGAAGAAAAAATGTATAGAATCATAATGTATTTCAATAATACGATTCATTCGACAACTAATAAAAAACCAATATATTTTAAAAATGGAAAAATAAGCAAAGATGAATATCCGATGATTAAAGGAAAAATAATGAAAACTATAGAAAGGATCATAAATAAACTAAATGAAACCCGTGAGAATGTAGACATCCAAACAGGTCCAGTCTATTTAAATGATAAACGTGGTGGGAAAAATCATTTAAACTTTCGAAAAGTAATTGTGACCGAACTGGACTCCGACCATGTAGTAACAGATAGGAATCTGAAATACTATAATTCGCATATGAAAAGAAAATTTCAAAACATTAACTAGCAACAGGCTTCAACATAATATAATTACTACATTATATTTTTAGATGAAAGTACACATAAATCTTTTGCTACTCACTTCAATTGTGAATATTATCAATTGTTATTAGTTATAATACAAGACTTATCAATGAACGAAGGATACATCCCAATTAAAGACGGCAACATAAGGATCGATTCGATCATTACCGAAGAATATATCATACTATTAATGTAACAGATTACTACAGTACCATAGAGATTAGAATAGAGAATGACATTAATTCACTACATGACTCAATATTTGAGTTAACGCCGTTACTTGACACAACAATAAATAATTTTAATCTTTTGAAAATTAAATCAGGGAATTTATCACCAAATTTTAGAATTAATCGAGGTTTAATTGATGGTTTGGGCAAAGCGTTGAAATTTTATAACAGGAAATATGGACAGCGATGACGAACAGGAAATCAGATCCTATCTTACAAATTTAACGACAATTTCTAATGCTAACACAAACGATAGGGAAACATTACACGCATAAGTAAAATTCTTTCTACTCAGATTCAAAATATAACAACTCATATTAATAGACAACAATATATAGTTAAAACGTACATCAATAAGTTCCGCAATGAAATCGAAAATAAGATATCTTCATTAGAAGATGAAATAGATTTTCTTAAACACATTTACCAAATTAACAACGACATAAGTTAACTCAAAATTCATATCGATGACATCGCAGGAGTTATATTTACTAGTAAACTAGACATAATACCAACAGACTTACTCGACGAACAAGAAATTGAAATAATAGATGACTTTGAAAAATATACTAACACAACAGTTGCCGTTTCCTTTGAAAAAGACCAAATTATTATCATCCTCTCCATTCCCCAATTTTCCAAATCATCCTGTGAACAAATAATCCTCGAACCAATGCCTAACAACATAAATAAATCAATATTTGTTAGAGAAAATAAAATTTTAATAGACGATAAGCAAAACGCATATTATAAAACTGGTTCTTAGGCATTTTAAAAAATAAGACAGCAATTGAAAGAAGGAATAATTATACCAAAAAATGTCTTTAGTAATTTCACTAGTACTAGTTATTCGGAAAGAAGATATACTAATGTATGTAAAAACTTCGTAATTAAATTTGAAAATTGTTTAATCAATGTTGGAAATTTAACCTTTAAAAATGAAATAATAATAGTTAAAGAAAAAATAATAAAAACTTCTCTGTTAAAAGAAATAAAACAAAATAGAACATATAATGAAATAAATCTAGAAGACTTATATATAAAACAAATAAAATATGAAGATAATTTTACCAAAACCTTAGAAATAAATATAATATTTAATATAGCTATAAATAGCTCTACAATATCAATATTAATTATATTGCTAATTATTATTCCTATATTTTGTAAAAGAAGGGCAACCATTCTCCAAATTTCGTCGGAGCTTCAA
Source organism: Musca domestica (assembly GCF_030504385.1). Classification (NCBI taxonomy): domain Eukaryota; kingdom Metazoa; phylum Arthropoda; class Insecta; order Diptera; family Muscidae; genus Musca; species Musca domestica. The sequence goes on from NW_026712346.1 coordinate 3,200,912, forward strand.
TCTAACGGATGGGGAGTTACGATATCACCCCATCGCGTCCTAATTTAAATGATTACCTTTCTTAAATAACGCGTGTATTTCCTGTTCTTCATCCACTCGTTTCTTTATTATTATTATTTTTTTTTTTGTAATTTTTTGTTATGTGCTTACTTGTTCCGAAATATAATTCAGCACACTTATGCTGTTGACCCCAGAAATTGCAACTTTAGCAATTTACCTTGCAAGCTAAAATGTTGGAAAATATAATTTGATTTAACACGCGTATGCAAGTTATCAATATTTTTGAAATACAATAATAAACGTGCAAAAGAACAGGAACACCTAATAAGCACTTTGAATTAATAAGTAAGAATAGAACTCAAATAAAGTGGTAGCAGAAGCTACAAGAAAAGAAAGAAAGTCTTTTGTTTTTTATCGACTGTTCAAAGTCTTAACTGCGGAAACAACAGGGATTGATACATTTGTAATTGAGAGGTGTTCAATAATGTTACAAGAATTGTCTTCTGGGTACAATATTTATGTCCTAATGTAAGGTCTTTGCACTGGAAACTGCTAAAGAGTTAATAAATAGATATCAATTGTACTATCTTCCACCCATAATACATACAATTTTAATACATGCCCCCGACATTATAAAATATGCCATGGTATCGTTGGAATATTATCGGAGGCGACCGTGGAGTCTAGAAACAAAGATACAAAAAAGGTTTTAGACTAAATCATACCCGAAAAATTCTCGTGTTTCAATAAATACAGATCTTGTTAACTGAGCTCTGCATCTTTAATAACGGGATAGCGAACTTTACCAAACAATATAAAATTTATATTATTAAAACCAGTTTTTGGTTTACTTGAATAACACTGAAATTTAAAAATATATACATTAATAACTTTGATTTAATTTTATATTGAATTGTTATATTATATTTTTTACAAAAAATGTGAAAATAATAAAATATAGAATTGATTTGTATTAAAAGTACTTCTTTTGTCGGAGGTACCTTCACAGGGGGGACAAGACGTCAAGCAGCATGCGGTTCTTGATCTTCAGCCCATTTCCATTCCCAACCTCTGCACAAGACATTCTGACACAATATTAATCTGTGAGCTGAAATGCAGAATTGGCTTAAACTAATAGCTTCTTCCATACCACATTTTTTGCACTTTGGTAAGGCCTGTTCGTTTATTATTTTCCCAAAAATGTTAGTAAACCTTTGCCACTTCGAATAATCCCCTTGTATTTAAAGATTGTAATATTTGGCAGATTAACTTGAGTTGTCAAGTTCACGCATGATCTCTGCTGAGATGATGTACAATCGACTTTTTCCTTTAATGTTAACGTCTTTTCAATTAAGAGACATGGTGATCGTACCCCACCAACGTGAAGTCATCAAAATTGTCGGACATGTTGAAGTGGATGTCTTCCACGTTTGACCACAATTTCTCAATTATAGCCACTGTCTGATAGGAGCAGGTTGACCTGAACTGCCCCTTGTTAAAGTGGCTTAGAGCCCTTTGATGTCTCACTAATGCAGCCACACTGCTGGTTGCAGTCTGGCTGGATTGCTTTTGTAACCCCTCCCTTGTTTCGGGAATCGGGTTGTGAGACATTTGCTCTTTGCCCCTTTTGATGTCTGCCTCGATGTTGTCGATTGCAGCTCTGTACTTTTCTCCAATGACTTGGTATTCGTTACAGATGATATGGGGATGTGACTCTGCTCCAGGATCCGCTCGAATTTTGTTTTCATTGCGATCGATATCCGCCCAGAGTGCTTCCATCTCCTTCAAATTTCTGCTGTTGAACTCCACCGTTCTTCTTTCCAATGGAGCTTTTCGTACATTTGCTATAGCCTTTCTTAACTCGGCAATTGCTGAGAATATTTATTGTTGCTTGCTATTTATACATTATGGATTTCATTAAAACTAGCATTAAATTTAAAATAAGCAATAATAAACCCATGCAATATGAAACCAATTGAGGTTGTTTCTTTATAATTATATAGGTTATATAGGTCTGTTATTTGCTGACGTAAAAAAAAAACAAAACAAAACTTTTTATGAAAATATTTTTGACAATTATCTCATTTGTGTATTTATTCAGCTAAAATACAAATCGACATCTAACAAAAAATCATTAACAGCATGTGTTTTTTAGACACAGGGACCGCCACCGCCATATCCAAACACTCCAATAAAACGCTTAAGAGACAGTGATGGTTCTCAAATTCGTCTAGGACCACAACCACATAAAACACCTTTATCTAATGAACAGTTGCAAGTGTTAAAGTATCTGCAGCAAAAAGAAGAACACTTAAATGAGCAAGAAAAAATAATGCTTAAACAGTTGAATAATCAACAGAAATCAGCAGAAAAGCTTCAATTGCTCCCACAGCGAGGGAATTCCAGTAGTATGCTCTCGATTGAACATTCACAGTTTCCAGATATAAGTTCACAAGGTTTTAATAATGATTCACAACAATTGAAGTGTGAAGATTATGTTTCTCCATTTCCTAACCAAGCCGATCTGGGTAAGTAGATAGATAAGTTAGATTGAGAGAATGTCTTAATAAAAATTTTGAATAATCAAAGGTGTCAGCGATCAAGAATTGCAAGATATTTTATCTCAAAAAGATTTGCCTACTTCTTTTACCGATGATATATTGAGAACTTTCGACGAAGATACTATTGAAATAAAGGAAGAGATTGATATAAATATAAATCAGTCCCTAGAAAAGTCTTTAAAGTTTGATAAAGTACAATTTCTAACCGAAAATGATATTTTAAATGACGAAATTAACAAAGTTTGTGACTTTGAAAATGATAACAAAAATAAAAGCGGATTTCACATAGAAATGGACTCCCAACAAATAACTATGGCAGTAAAAAGCTTGTCTTTAGACGAACCGCCTCCGCCATGTTCCATATTAAGTAATAACTCTATACCCCCATGTCCACCGGATTGTCCTCCGCAACGATTAACAAGGGAGCAGCTACTACCACCGACTCCATCAGTTCATTTAGAGAATAAAAAACATGCATTTAGTCCTCAATTGCAAGAATTCTGTCTGAAACATCCGATTGCCGTGGTTCGTGGACTTGCGGGAGCATTGAAATTGGACCTTGGTCTTTTCTCGACAAAAACACTAGTTGAAGCGAATCCTGATCATAGCGTAGAGGTTAGAACACAGGTCCACCAACCTCCTGACGAAAATTGGGATTCTACTCAGGCAAAGCGCGTTTGGGCCTGCATTTCCCACAGATCGCATACAACTATAGCTAAATATGCACAGTACCAAGCATCAAGTTTTCAGGAGAGCCTAAAAGTGAGTATAGATTACCAACTCTTTCAAATACTATCATATACTGCATGTATTTTAGGAGGAACGTGATAAAAATGGATCGCAAGGGCTTGCTATGTCAGATTCGGACTCGAAAGATTCTTTGAGCAGTGCGTCCATAAGCGGAAAAAAGAAAAAAAACAAGAGCGGAAACAAAATGTTAAGGTGAGCTATGTCAAACCGTAAAAGTAAAACAATAAGAAAATATTTCGGAAAATCCTATCAAAAATTTATTGTATTTAAATTAAGAAACAACTTTATACGTTTTTTCCGCGGTTTCTGCAATGGGAGTCAATGAAACGGATTTGCTTCGCAAATTGTACATGAATAAAGACACACTAAAACTCAAGTATTTTATTTGTTAACGCTCACAGCAATCTTATCTGATGGTTACGATGTAACATGTTAGAATGGAGATCGCTGTATAAGTACTTCTTTATTATCTGTTAACGCTCACAGCAATCTTATCTTGTGGTTACAATGTAACATGTTAGAATAGAGATCGCTGTATGAGTGATTTCTTCAAATTTATTCCTTCTTAGCTTCCATGTTTGAGAAGCAAAATTGTCGTCTAGAACGCAGATATTTAACAACGTAATAGCTAAAGCTGGAAATACATAAAGAGCATATTTGGCTGGCTTAAGTCACCGGCTTGCTTCTTCGTAGATGAACAAAGGAGTTTTAGGTTGACTTAATTCGATTTTGGGCCTAGGCTCCTTTGTTCATTTCCGAAGAAGCCAGCCGATGACTTAAGCCAGCCAAATATGCTCTTTATGTATTTCCAGCTTTAGTTGTCTATAGTAGTACTAAATTAAATGAAATTCAAGGTTGCATTATTTATGATTATCATTATAACTAAGGGTATCTTTACATTAGATATTGTAACGGATTGATAGTGGATGATGAAGACGTCCCGACGTAGCATCAACATGACTTCTGTTTTGGTCTTCCTCTTCGCCGTAATATTCTTACGGGATGAACTTGTTTATTGGCTTCGCCAACAACCTGAGTAAGGGCGATGCTTGATAAGTCCCCAATGGCAATGTAGGATCATCTTCGTGGGCTATAACATAAAAGGTCGTACCCTTTCGCTCGATGATTGTATATGGACCATCACGTTTCGGAACAAATTTTGAAGTTAATCCATTGTCACTACTGCTCAAAATATATGTTGTAACGAAAACTTTGCCGCCGACATCTAGCATTGGTTGAGGTCTTCTATGTACGTTGCTATTTCGTTTGTTGTTGTCTTGTTGGCGGTGCACATTTTTCTTAACATCCTTGAGGACGTTGGGCAACGAGAGGAGGTGTGGTGTAATTTCCGGAATGAAATTTTCCCACTGGATGATGGATTTCAAATCACGTTGCACATCATCGATGGTCCCAAGCTGTCGACCAATTGTTAGATACTCTGTACTTTGACAAAACGTAGTTTATTGCAAAACGTATACTTTTTATCTTCTCGTCCCAGGACTGATGATCATTTCCAACCAAAATTGGTAACTGAGCTTTAAGGTCCCTGTTCTTTCTTTCAACTGGATTAGATTCGGGATGGCAAACTGAAGTTAATGTATGTTGTATGTTACAACAGTAAACAACCTGTGGTATAACGGCGGAAATGAATTGAATTCCATTGTCGCTAATTACCTTCCTCGGAATCCCATATCTTAGACACACTTCATCAATTATCATTTTGCACAATTTTCAGCTGTTGCAACTTCTAACAGGAACAGCTCTACCCATCTGCTGGCGACGTCCTCGTTGATGAAAATCCACTGGAAACCTTGGCAGTAATGGGAAATGGTCCAAACCAATCAATGGCAATTACCTCAAATCGCTGGTTACTAGAAACCGTCTGAAGAAATCCGGCTTCACATTTGTTACTTTGTATATTTGACATTCAACGCATTCCTTCACATATTTGGCAACATCACGTCTTATTCTCGGCCAGTAATATCGGGATGTAATTTTTTGGGTAGTGCGTTGTATTCCATAGTGACCGGCAGTGTCACTTCTATTATAAAATTTTAGTATTTCCATTCTTTAATCCTTTGGTATCACTAATAGCAGTATAGTACTTGGACCAATAGGCTTCATCTTCTTCATGTTTGCCAGACATTCGATGATATTGTTCAGTTCAGGATCATTGAGCTGACTATCTTTATTTTCTGTGGAGTTTTTCCTGGGTATTTCAATGGAGAAGACACTGTTCCTTTTCTTTGCGATCTTGATAAGGAGGTCAAGATAAAACGTCCGCAATGACATTAGTTTTTCCTGGCTTGCACTCGATTTCAATATTGAACGGTTGTAGAAGATGTGCCCGGCGGGCCAGACGTCATGTATTGACATTAGCCACTGCAGAAGTTGATGATCGGTGATTAGTTTAACTTGGGATCCCCCAACATAACCTGGGACCTTCTGCACGGCCCATACAATTGCGAATGCCCCTCTCTCGATGGTTGAATATTTGCTTCTGCTACGCTCAGCAACTTGCTGCATATTCGATGGGATGCTCTTCCGTGCCCTTCCCCTGGGGCAGAACTGCACCGAGTGCATAACCACATGCATCGGTTTTCAATATAAACAATTCGTCGTTCACAGCTTGCTTGAGAATTGGAACAGATATCTGTAAGTTTTTAAGTTGATCAAAGGTTTTCTGCTCTTCTGATGTTCATTTCCAATCTGCATTTTCTTTGTAAGTGAAGATAGCGGTTTTGAGATTACTGCAAATGATGGTATAAAGCGACGATACCACGAACAGGCTTGTAAGAAAGACATGAGTTTCTTGAAGTTAATTTGTTCTCTTTTTTGTCCTATCGCTGCTACTGTGCTAGGATTTGTCATTATGCCTTTGTGTGTTAACACACGACCGAAATATTTAACTTCGCCACATGCAAAGCACCTATGACACCTATGTTCAACATCCGCTCGATATCCGTCTTAAGAAAATTCTTCCTAGATGGAGACAATCTATATGGAGGATTAGCAATTGAATCCGTGTCTTTTGTATGAATTCGATGAACTGCAAATGGTGTGGTGGATGTTGGCTCAGAGAAAATGTCTTCATTGCTGATCAGAATGTTGTCGAGTTCTTGCTTTTGTTGTTCGTCGAGCGAGTCTCCAAAATTTTCTTTCAGCATTTGAATTTCAAAATTGAAAAGGGGTAAGAATATGCTATCAAGATAAGCATCACCATTATTTCGACTTGCCTTTACAGGAGGACCAAAAGGTCTAGATTCGTTGCTGGGAGTTGACTGATTTGAAGGAATAGCTCCGCGAAAGATGTCTTTAGTAGAGTGAGGAGAATATTCGTTGCAGATTTACATAGCATGTGATGTTCCATAAATTTCATGCGTGGGTGTCTGAATGTTTTTCTTTCAGTACAATTCAATGAAAATTGACATTCCCCTGATTGCTTTAGTTGTTGGAGAATCATGGTGAGCTTTGACATTTACGAAAACATTTGAATTTCCAAAGGATTTGTAAACGAATATTTCTTCCTTGGTTCCTCTTCATAGTACTGTAGCGTCTTGAAAATACTTTATTATTTACTTTATAAATTTAATTTTTATTTCATCAAGTTGGCTTTGATTTTCCAATTTTCTATTTTCATCAAGTTAGCATTGATTTAAAAATTTTTTTTCTGACAACAAAAACAATTTTCATTTCTAAACAGCAACCTTTTTATAAAACTTTATTTACCAACAAATTGGTATCCCCAGACAAAGAATACCAATACGATAATCTAAAGACTCAAATTGGTCACATTCAACATAAGAAATGTTAATGGCTACAGACGCAAGAAATGCTACATCATCAATGGAAGTTTCGCAAATAGCGGTGAAAGTTCCACCATTTTGGCGTTCCGATTCGATACTGTGGTTGGTTGGCGTTACACAGGATTCAATAAAATTCCACACGATTGTCACGTCAATTGAAAGCAATATTGGAAAAGGTATCAGACATAGTAGTTAATCCTCCGGCTGAAAATATGTACAATAAGCGGATTCACGGATTTAGAGGTGAAGCGTCTGAAGAAACTATTGGCGAACATCGAGTTTGGAGACAAAAGCCCTTCAGAATTGCTATCAGAAATACGATCGTTATCTCAAGGTAAGGATTCCAACGAAAAAGGGTTTCCCCTATGCAATTTTTAGACTTCGGAGAACTTCGGAAAACTAAATGGAACACCGGTTTTGGTGACGGATGAGTGTGCCCAAGAAGTATGTCGCCTGTTTGTTCGAGACATCAAATCGAAAACCAGGTATTTAGTGGATACCGGAGCAGATTTAACGGTGTATCCTGTGTCAAAATTAATGAGCAAAAAACTTCCCAGTCAACTTGTTTTGTATGCCGCAAACCAAACAACTATCAGAACATATAGCATAAAAACTCTCAATAGGTTTGGGATTGAACCGATTATTTACATGGAACTTCGTAGTTGCTGATGTTCAAAAGCCAATCATCGGATCAGATTTTTTGGATAAATGTGGTCTACTTATTGATATAAAAAATAATAGCCTTATTGACCCCAACACCAATCGGAGATGCAATGGTTCAATTGCAAGTGTGTGTACTCGATTCTACGATTAAATGTATTTCAGACTCATCGAAATACACGTCACTGCTTCGGGAATTCATCGATTTGATAAAAATGTGTTTCAAGTCTGTAGCAAAACATGCAGTTCAGAATTATATCAAAACAACCGAAGGTCCACCCATTTGTTGTAAACCCGCACGCCTTCCACACGAAAAACTACAAATTGTAAAAAAGAATTCGGGGAAATGATTGATCTTGGTACATACCGTCCTTCAAATAGCAGTTGGGCTAGTCCAATGGAGAGTGTCGTCCATATGATGATTACCGAGGTTTAAATGCTCGCACAGTTCCTGACCGTTCCGCAGTTCCACACATTTATGATTTTGGTGCATTGCTTGATGGTAATAATATTTTTAGCAATATTGATTTGGTTAAAGCTTATCATCACATTACAGTGGCCGAAGAAGATATAAAGAAGACAGCAATATCAACGCCCATCGGAAACTTTGAATTTCCCTTTGATTGTGCAACGCTGCACAGACATTCCAGCGTTTTGTGCACGAGGTGTGTAGAGATTTAGAATGCGTTTATTTTATATAGGTGACATTCTCGTTGCATCAACAAGTTCTGAAGAACATCGAAAACTTGAAGATTATTTCAAAATATGGTCTCACTGTCAACGTCGAGAAAAGTGTTTATGGAGCAGCTGAATTAGAATTTACCAGGGATGGTTTAAAGCCACTTCCAAGTAGAGATAAGGTAATAGAAGAATATAAGTTGTCCAGCACTGTCGGGGATCTTCGTCGTTTTCTGGGTATGATCAACTTCTACAGACGATTTCTACCAGACGCTGCAAAATCAAAAAGAATTTTACACAATATTTACAACGAAAATGAGAAAAACTGGAATAGAGTAATAATTTTATCTGAGGAACGAAAACAAGCGTTTGAAAACCTAAACAAGAATTGGCAAAGATTATTGTCCTATCCGTATGAAAATGCTGAAACATCAATTTGTGTCGATGCTTCTGATTATGCCATGGTGGTGTCCGCTTGGATTTTATTCTAAGAAATTGTCACCTACACAAGCTAAGTACAGTGCATACGATCGGGAGTTGCTGCAATATATTCCACTTTAAAGCATTTTCAATATTTCTTGGAAGGTCGTCAGTCTGGCATTTTTTACTGATCATAGACCTATAATATTCGCTTTTGAGCGGCGTCCAGAAAAGGCATCTCCAAGGCAACTTCGTAATTTGGATTATATTGACCACTTTACAACAGATATAAGACATATTAGCGGCAAGAATAATATTGTGGTCGATACAATGTCTCGGGTGCAATCAATAAAAATGCCTCTATGCACAGACTTCAAAGAGCTAGCAAAGGATCAAAAATCCGATGATAATTTACAATACATTTTAAGTGACAAAAAATTTCTCGACTACAGATTAAGCTTATGAAAAAAAGGATTTGAAATTTACTACGATGTATCAGGATGTACCATAAGACCATACATAACACTATCGTTTCGAAAATTAGTTTTTGATTCTCTGCATGGATTATCACATCCAGGAGTCAAAGGTAGATCACTTAATTCGATCACTTTACATTTGGAAGTTATTGAAGAAGGATATGAGCGAATGGGCTAGAAGCTGTACTGAGTGCCAACGATCAAAAGTTCACAGACATACAAAAAATAAACATGCTGAATTCAAACCACCGACTCAGCGTTTCAAACACATATAGATATTGTTGGACCATTAACACCATGTCAAGGTTATCGGTATCTCTTAACTTGAATTGATAGATACACAAAATGGGCAGAAGCAATTCCTCTTACAGACATTTAACCTAAAACAGTAGCCTCAGCCCTTGTTGGTATACGGATTTCAAGATTTGGTGTGCCAACGGAAATAGTTACGGATTAAGGTAAGCAGTTTGAGAGCAGATTATTCAGACAACTTGCAAAATTATGCTGTTCAAGGGTGAAACATACAACTCCCTACCATCCCCAAGCAAATGGATTAGTTGAACGATGGCACCGAATTATAAAATCATCCTACAATCCTAATCCTACTTGGCTTAAGAACGCGAATTATCACCATAACTGATGTATCCGCTGCTGAAATGGCTTATGGAAGCAGTTTATCATTACCTGGACAGCTTATAATTGATACGCAACCGCCACTAGGCGATTCCGATTGCATAAAATTATTCCGGAACAAAATGAGTACCTTAAAACCAGTAATAACGAAATGTCATACAAATAACAAAATTTACGTCAGCGATCAACTAAATACATGTCAATATGTTTTTCTGAGATGTGATGCAGTAAAAAACTATTGTTACCACTGTTCACAGGACTATACAAAGTTGTTTCAAGAAATAATACAATTTTCAAGATTCTTGTAGGTGAAATAAAGATAGTTGTTTCTATTGACAGGCTGAAACCGTGTATCATATCTGATGAATTGGAGAGTCAAGAACCAAAGAAAACGAAATCACAAAGAAAGTTCGTTTCGCTGAATGACAATGCTGGAGAGAAAGAGTACTGTAGCGGCTTGAAAATACTTTATTATTTGCTTTATACATTAAATTTTTATTTCATCAAGTTAGCTTTGAATTTGGAATTTTCTATTTTCATCAAGTTAGCCTTGATTTTCAATTTTTTTTTTTTTTTGAAAAAAAAACTAAAAAAAAAACTTTTTTGAAAAAAAAACTAATTGAAAATCAAGGCTAACTTGATGAAAATAGAAAATTCCAAATTCAAAGCTAACTTGATGAAATAAAAATTTAATGTATAAAGCAAATAATAAAGTATTTTCAAGCCGCTACAGTACTCTTTCTCTCCAGCATTGTCATTCAGCGAAACGAACTTTCTTTGTGATTTCGTTTTCTTTGGTTCTTGACTCTCCAATTCATCAGATACGATACACGGTTTCAGCCTGTCAATAGAAACAACTATCTTTATTTCACCTACAAGAATCTTGAAAATTGTATTATTTCTTGAAACAACTTTGTATAGTCCTGTGAACAGTGGTAACAATAGTTTTTTACTGCATCACATCTCAGAAAAACATATTGACATGTATTTAGTTGATCGCTGACGTAAATTTTGTTATTTGTATGACATTTCGTTATTACTGGTTTTAAGGTACTCATTTTGTTCCGGAATAATTTTATGCAATCGGAATCGCCTAGTGGCGGTTGCGTATCAATTATAAGCTGTCCAGGTAATGATAAACTGCTTCCATAAGCCATTTCAGCAGTGGATACATCAGTTATGGTGATAATTCGCGTTCTTAAGCCAAGTAGGATTAGGATTGTAGGATGATTTTATAATTCGGTGCCATCGTTCAACTAATCCATTTGCTTGGGGATGGTAGGGAGTTGTATGTTTCACCCTTGAACAGCATAATTTTGCAAGTTGTCTGAATAATCTGCTCTCAAACTGCTTACCTTAATCCGTAACTATTTCCGTTGGCACACCAAATCTTGAAATCCGTATACCAACAAGGGCTGAGGCTACTGTTTTAGGTTAAATGTCTGTAAGAGGAATTGCTTCTGCCCATTTTGTGTATCTATCAATTCAAGTTAAGAGATACCGATAACCTTGACATGGTGTTAATGGTCCAACAATATCTATATGTGTTTGAAACGCTGAGTCGGTGGTTTGAATTCAGCATGTTTATTTTTTGTATGTCTGTGAACTTTTGATCGTTGGCACTCAGTACAGCTTCTAGCCCATTCGCTCATATCCTTCTTCAATAACTTCCAAATGTAAAGTGATCGAATTAAGTGATCTACCTTTGACTCCTGGATGTGATAATCCATGCAGAGAATCAAAAACTAATTTTCGAAACGATAGTGTTATGTATGGTCTTATGGTACATCCTGATACATCGTAGTAAATTTCAAATCCTTTTTTTCATAAGCTTAATCTGTAGTCGAGAAATTTTTTGTCACTTAAAATGTATTGTAAATTATCATCGGATTTTTGATCCTTTGCTAGCTCTTTGAAGTCTGTGCATAGAGGCATTTTTATTGATTGCACCCGAGACATTGTATCGACCACAATATTATTCTTGCCTTGATTTTCAATTTTTTTTTTTTTTTTTTTTTTGAAAAAAAAACTAATTTCCATTTCTAATTTGTTTTCCGAAAAATAAACAGCAACCTTTTTTTTTAAATTTATTGGTTAGATTTTGTAAAACCTAAACCCAACAGTACCAATAACGTTGTGCCACATGAAATCGGTTCCAATTAGAGTGCAGTTTTTAGTAGCGTTAGGGAGACATTGCAGTCGGATTTTCTTCTTTCCACTGCCAATCGTTGTATCACAGATGGTCGATTCCACTACCCAAGTTCTTGACGAACCATCGCACAGTGGTCGAGGTCGTATGGGAACAGCGGCCAAAAATACTTTCAGTGCAGATATCAATATGAATCTTTGGTTATGGTACATTGAGGGGATAAAAATAAAAAATGTGACAAAATGGATATGGTCGAGTCATGTTTTAGCATGGTCCCCTTACAACGTACCTCCCGAATAAGGGATATTTGCCCAATTTCGTCACATTTCTACACTAGATTGTTCTGTTATTTGACATTTTACGTTCTAAATAGCTAAAAAATAGTCTTACTGAATATTATTTGGAACGGCCCGGCTTCAGGTAGAGTCCCCCTGTAAAGGTACCTCCAAAAATAGAAGTATTTTTATACAAACCAATTCCAAATTTGATTATATTTTTGTAAACAAAATAAACAATTCAATATAAAATTAAATCAAAGTTACTAATGGATATATATAAATTTCAGTGTTATTCAAGTAAATCAAATGCAGATTTTAATAATATATATATTTTATTGCTTGGTAACGTTCGCTGTCCCGTTATAAAAGGGTCAGAGATCAGAAGAAGACGGTTAATAAGATCTGTGTTTGTATGATTTAGTCGCAACTTTTTTATATAATTTTGCCAGACTTCGCGGCCTCCCTATAATTCTCCAATCGATACAATGACATATTTTATAATGTCGGGAGCATGTATTAAAATTCTATGAACTGTGGGTGTAAGATAGTGTCATGGATATCTATTTGTTAACTCTTTAGCAGTTTCCAGTGTAAAGTCCTTAAATTTTTCGACATTAATATGGCATCCTTGTAACAATATTGAACACCTCTCAATTACATCTTTATCAATCCAAACAACAAAAACATATTCTATGTCATTAGCACCATAGAATTGACAAAATTGCAGCGAAGTCACTTCAGTATATTGGGCATAACATACAAATCTGACAAAATCTGAAAGTTAAATTAGCACTTCAAGAATTTTAGGACCATTACTAATGGCGCGAGAAAAGTCACATTGGAGGATTCAGGGGGGAAAAGAATTCAAACTTTAACTGAAATTCAATTTTTTTTTTCAAAATTAACCTTAAAGGCAGCACTCAGAACACTCACATCATCTATATTATACCCAACTACTAAACACACACACTTTGCTTTTCAATAATTATACCAAGATTTGTTAATTTGGAATGTATTTAATTTTGTAATACAGATCTATTTTTACTCCACTTTTTCACTGATCCCACTGAAAAAAAGCAACTAACTACATTTTCTCTTTTTTGATGCTATTCTAGAAGTGGGCCGTTAGAATGAAGCCAAGATTATTATGTTTTCTAAAGAGCTTAACCTCTTAAGAGTTCATGTGTACACATTTGATAATAAATATCTGATTTTCATTTTTTGAATTTTGGCCAATGGCAGCGACCACTGTGCATCGGCCAGACTTACTTCAGCATTTATTGGTTGAAACTGGTATCCATTTTCTTTTAAAATGTTCGCAAGGTTCAAGCTAGCAACGCTTATCTTTGCTCCTGTATCGAAAACTGCTTCAACAAGTAACCCAAATATTTCTACATGAGTTGTTGGTAGAGTTCGGTCAATCATTTCCGTAGCAATAGTATTAAAAGAATTAGGTTGAGGACTTTTCCTGTTGTTTCCATAGCCCGTTATTGTTGGTGTTCTTCATTGCTGTGTGCTACTCGTATTATGAGTTTGCTCCACCAAAGTTCCTACACAAAGTTCCTTTAAATAATCATCTTTGGAAAAAACCTAGTGAACCCTACAACATACCAGACGTGCTGTTTTAAGTTTCTATTAAAAATTATTTAAAAAAGTTAGAATCATAAGAAAAAGACCTCCAAATTGCATTATTTTGCATGGAGTTTGATGTCACGGAAGAGATCGCATCAACCTCCAAACAATTGCCGGCTTTTGCAAACTCCACTAGTATGCAAGAAAACAAGACAAAACAAAACGAACGCAAGAGACTGCGCCTAGAAAGTGCAGTATCATCAATAAATGTATCGGATCTGGCTGGGAAATTAACCAACAACAACCCGCAGGACCAAAACAAATTTGGCATTTTGGGGGCATTGGCAGACATTGACATTTCCACACCTGTCAGCAATCCGACCACAACCAAAATCAATGTTCCTCCAAAACCAAAAATCTCTTGGTGCCCACCGATTTTTACATACAATGTCAACATAAACTCTCTAGTAGAGTCATTACGTGCCGCATCCCCACAGTGCAATTTTAAAAATATAAATAAAAACAAAAGTAAATTGTACTTTGCAGATTCTAAAGTTCATGCCTCAATGATGGATCTTTTAAAGTCAAAAAATATTCAGTCATACTCTTTCACACCCAAGGATCAAAAGCAGACATCCCTGATAATCCGAAACCTCTTCTCTCTAACTGAACCAGAGGCAATTAAAAACGAACTAGATCAGTTAGTTCCTGAAACAGTGACCAGTGTCTCAAAATTTAGAACACCGACATCAATTAAAAACAACACTGATACGGGCCTTTTCTTAGTTTGCTATTTGCCAGGAAAGAAGAAGATATCCGCCAACTGCAATACCAATCCATAATCTGGGAGAAACCCAAAAAAAGGGATACCTTCGTCCAATGCCGAAGATGTCAAGGGCACGGACATAAAGCACGTAATTGCAATTGCTCTTACAGATGCGTTAAATGTAAAGACAAACATCTTCCTGGAGAATGTAAAAGATCCAAGACAGACACCTCGGAACCTTACTGTGTTAATTGCGAAAAAACAGGTCATCCCGCCAACTGGCGAGGATGTCCCTCCTATAAAAAATATGCCTCCGACAGGAAAAAAAAGATGGTAGTAGCATTAGAAAACAGAGCCCTAGCTCAAAACAATGTATCTAAAGCATTAAACACATCCAAATATTCACAGGAAAAAACTTTTTCAAACTTATTTAAAAGTGTCACATCTATTCCCTAAGATTCAACCAAAAAAACCACAAATAATTCAAGACTTCCTTAAGCTAGCAAATCTTTTTTGGAACCTGAAGAGCTCACCTTAGAGCAAGAAATTCAAATATTCCTAACAGAATATAAAAACTTGTCAAAAACCGAAGCAAAAAACAATTTTTAATGCTTCTTAATAACATCGATATAGCATTCATCCAGGAATGTCATCTCAGATCCAACATGCGTGTCAAAATAAGTGGATACACTTTTGTCTACGATAATTCTCCCACTGGAGTTGCAATTTTCATCAAGGACTCAATTCAATTCAAGAGAGTTTCCGTTCCGGCCACTGGCATTAATACGACACTTATAGAAATCTCATCTCATAATTCAACAAAAAAATTCCTTCTGGGATCGGTATATATCCCGTGCAGTTATCCTGTACAGCGCCTCGATCTTGATCTGAATACATTACTTCAGTTATCTAGCAACTTTGATGGTTTCATCTTTGGAGGGGACTTAAACTCCAAAAGTCCAACATGGGGCGACTCCTACGAAAACTCAAATGGAAGAGTCTTGTGGTCCTGGTTATCAGATAATACCATGGATGTCATCAGGATATGCGATACTAGCCCATCGTATCCAAGTGGTACCTCTTACCTGGATCATTTCCTACTCAGCAACCATTTAATCAACAGTAGAAATCCTAACTATACTATATCCACTAGACCCACTTTCTCGGATCATTTCCCCATTAAGTTATACCTAAAACTTGATCATTTAAACATCGATTTGACGCCTCCGCAATTCTTCATATCTTATAAAAACACTAATTGGCATAACTTTCGTCAGGACATAGACGTTATCTCACGTCAAATAATGCCTTCCATCAATAGGAACCTGACCAATGGCGAGATTGATACCACTCTAAACGGTTTTAAGAGTCATTTTTCCAATATCCATGAAATAAACTCCGAAAAATTTAAAATAGAGGATAGGAGCCTACCATACTCGGACAAAATCAAGAAAATCCTACAAATTAAACATCAATGGCAACGAAATCTCAAAAAAATCTTCCATCGTTCAGGCAACAGGACAAGCCCTGAGTACTCCGTTCTTTCTAATCAAATTCAGCTCTTGAAAATAATAATAAAGCAGCTAGTCAAAATAGAAACAGCCCAAATATTTAATGATAGATTACAAAAAATCAAACCTAGTCCGTCCGCCTTTAAAGAAATATACCGATTTACAGGAAGCAATAAATCATCTTTCTGCCGTCAGATCAACCATGCTAACACTATTACAAACAGTAACGAGATTGCAAATCATTTTAAGAATTTTTATTCCACCATATTTGAAGGCTCAACAACACTTCCTGCCTCAGATGAGCATAATTCTACGCTATTAACATGTATCAACTCAACACCAACTCATATATACTCATTCGATGAAAATTTAATTCTCTCCACAATTCAGACACATACCACTTTACTTCATCTGAAAATATAAAAAACATTATTTTCAACATCAATTCAAAAAAATCTAGCGACCCTGATGAAATCTCAAACTTTATAATCAAGAGATTTCCAGAATCCACAATTAATTTACTCACGTGCCTTTTCAATAATTGCATTAACAACGGATACTTTCCCAAGGAAAGTTGCCAAAATCATACCCATTAAGAAGAAAACAACAAATTGCAACGTTGATGACTTTCGCCCAATTTCCCTTTTGTCAAATATTGGTAAAATACTGGAAGTAGTGCTGAAAGAAAAATTAAACAATGAATTAACTATTGATCCAATATCAAACTACCAATTTGGCTTCAAATCTGGACATTACACTCAGCACGCACTTCTCAAGTTTCATAACGACGTAACAACAAACTTAAGGAGTCAATCATGCACAGTTGCAATATCATTGGATATACTAAAAGCGTTTGACTCAGTGTCTCACCTCGGTATTTTGTTCAAATTAATTCAACTTGGAGTAGATCCATTTATTATAAAAATGCTAAAGAGTTTCTTCAATTCTCGTAAATTTATGGTTCAGATCCAGAATACATCATCATCCTTGGGCCATGTAAATAGCGGCGTTCCTCAAGGTAGTATCTTGGCACCATACCTTTTTAACCTGTTTCTTCATGACTTTCCACACATGTATCAACAATCCAAAGCAATCCTGTATGCAGATGATTGCATAATCTACGCACATAATCCTTCGCCAGCCATTGCCTGAGTGTTGCTTCAGAACACCTACACATAATCAACAACTTTTATAAACAATGGGGTATTAAAATAAATGCCGCTAAATCGGTAGCCATATGCATACGTAATGCGTCGGGCAAATGCCCACGAAAAGTTGTACCAAAAAGCAAGCAATTAAAATTGTCTTTAGAAGGAGTAGAAATTCCTTTCAGCACATCCTTAAAGTACCTTGGTGTAACATTCAATCATCTCCTAAAATTCAACGACCATGCTCGTTCCATCATGCAAAAAGTTAAAGGTATATTAGCGAGTTTTTCAAACATCCTTAACAGCAATTATTTACCTCAAAACACCAAGCTGCTCCTATATAAGGTGGCAATTAGATCTATCCTAACATACGCATTTCCAATCTGGTTTCCTATTTCCCCAATAGTTGCCAACGAATTGGAAATATTATCAATCTCATCACAAAAAATTCTCCAATACTTACATATACAAAATCTCTAACGTTGTGCCATTTTGTAAGTACGCCCAACAACATCAAAGGAAGTTTGTAGAGAAATTGGCTACTCACGAAAACCATATTGTAAGCGAAATCCACGAAATCGAGAAAAATACATCCTGGTCATATTCGTCATATCTGTCTACAGTGGGTATTCTCAACGAACCTACTGAAAATGTCGCAGATGACTATACCTTACCACGCTTCTACATTAAATCAGTACCTGGAACCCACAGAGGTTAATCAGTAAAATTAGTTAATTATAATAATTCATTATTTGTTACAAAATATATACACTTTTACTTTTAAGCAGCCTATACTGTAGATCTCTCTTTATGAGAATTCGATTTATTAGCTGAGAACTTACTGTGATATTCAAAGAATAAGAAACTTTTATGTATAATTACACATTCTGTGTAAGGGCACTGACTGTCACTCCGTTTTGATGTCATATTTTGTTAACTAGTTTTAAGATTTTGTTAATTATTTATTTATTATACACAGTCATTAGCACTGTTAGTTACAGTTGAGGCCGGGAGCAAGCCTTATATACTTCATTCATTGTTTACATTTTGTGTAATGATTTCACAATTCGCATGTAGCATATTATACACTTTCATTGTACGTTAGAATAAGACAACAATAGTTCTAACAGTCTCAATTCATGTTAATTGTTCACTTTGTATTTAAATGTACCATCGAAAAGAAGAAGACTCAATAAAGTAACTTACTTACTTACTATAATCATCTTTGCTTTGACCAGGCTTGCGACAGAAACGACAGCGCACACTTTCTGTCACACTTTTTACATTTTCTTGCTTGTGTGTTTCGAGCAGCGCTAACTCAGCCTTTCTGCATGTAGCTAGCAGATCTTCAAACGTTCTTATGCTCAGTTGTTTCAGTGAGAGTTTGCAAATTCTTGCTGGACAAATTTCTTCTGGCAATCACTTGCAACTCTTCTTCTCATTCATCGACATTCAATCAGATGTTTTCTAATGTTTGTTTATTTCTTTTTGTGATTTCAATTTGAAAATATCTTTTTGGAATTGGCAAGACTAATTGCTTTTGGAGAACAACTTTACAAAATGTGGAAAACGCAAATATTAATATGTAATAAGAAAATAAAAGAAGAAAAGAACACTTTTAATGGATTCCAGGGAACACATCAAACCTATCTCTATTTTATTGCTTATATTTTTATTTTATTGCTAATTTCCTTTTTATTTATAAAACTTGTAAAATTGGTGATCTTCTTTTCTTTTAATTGGTTGGACATATTGGTTTGTTTTGACAAATCAGCTGATTAGTTGCAAACTTCTGCGGGAATACCGTCTGTTTACTTTTCGCATTTTCCTTGCAAAAGAGAATAAAACTACCTTACTCTCTCAGAAAGATATTGCTGGACAATTCCTGCAGGAAAAGTAACCAGACACACCTAATGTTGAGCTGAATCTCCTCAGAAACAGGGACAGCCACCTGTGCAAACAATAATCGTTCTTTACACACAAAGGTGTCTGTGTTCTCATTTTGTTGTTGCTTTAACTCGACGATTTTTGAAAATATATACCAATCAGGTAGTGGTAGCAAAAATGTTTTCTTGATTAATTTTATGGCCTCATCAAAAGTGGCGACTGTGTTCTTTACACCAATCCACCAGTTGGCAGCATAATCTTAAAATAGTAACTGCAACCCTTTGAGAGCATCGGAATCTGCAATAGACTCAATGTCTTTGCAGACAGTAATTGCGGTAATAAATTCTTCAACAACGGCGGCGTCTCGTTGTCCCTTAAAGCTAGCAGCGCAATTGGAAAATGATCCAGTACGGCTATTGCTTTGCATTAAATTGAGCATTACATGTTAGAATGGAGATCGCTGTATGAGTACTTCTTTATATGGCAGTTCCAATGTAACATGTTAGAATGGAGATCACTGTATGAGTGATTTATTCTTTCTTTACTTCTATATTTGAGAAGCGAAACTGTCGTCTAGAATGCAGGTATTTAATAACGCAATAGCTAAGTTTTCCATAATAGTACTATATTAAATGGAATCAAGGTTGCATTATTTATGATTAACATTATAACTAAGGGTATGTTTACATGAGATATTGTAACGGATAGATAGTGAGAATTCATGCATATATACATAAAGAAATATACCACGGATTGCTTCAATTATTAAAATTACCGGAAAAACAAAAATCAGTTTGTTACGTACACACGTCGCTTTACAAATGGTTGTGATATGGTTTACAGTTTTGTTTTGAAGTAACTCCTGGGGATGCTAGAGAATTCGTTTCCTAATTAACTATAACTTATCGATGGTATTCTTCCGTTCGAAAGCATTAAATAATGAGTACACAAGGCTCAAAAATTGGTTTTTCATGAACTGGTGTCGTTATTTTTTCTCTCGATCATTGTTAAAGAAGCTGCATCTAATCTAAAGAAGATCCGACGGGAAATTAATAGTTGCATTTCTTTGTTTAAATAGTATTTAATCCCGTCCTTTGAATTGCAAAGAAGTAATTAAAACGCTTTCAAAATTTGTTCCCGTTTTCAACCACAAACTTATGTTATCTACGCACAGAATCGTCGTTTTTACGGGTGTCCGTAATTCGGGAAACTATGCTCTGAAAATAGATGAACATTTGACAGATTTTAAAAAATTGTATGGACAACATTTCCTTATTAAATGTTGCAGAATGGCAGGTAGTGACTTCGAATAATTGTTTCTTCGATAGTTAAGTTTTGATTGACTACTCTAATTATCGCACTAGTAAATCTAATGTGGTATTTCCATTTTTTCTTTATGTTATTTATTAACAATAATGCTGATGGGAAATATAGTATAACTAGTTGACCGGGCCGCGTTTCTGGCCCATAATTTTATTGTTAGTGTATATTTTTTTATAAACTACAAGCTGGTCCCTTCCGTGTTGCCGGCCCTTAGTTTTGGCGTTTTATGTATATGATTATCATACTAATCTTCAAATTAAATTGTTCTCTTTAACTCATATAACCTGCAATCGTTTAACTTTTCTCTTAAAAAAAAAAAACTTATAGAGGGTAAACTACTAATTGAAAGAAAATTCGGTTCCCAATATGTGGCAAACACCCTTGGAGTTGTCTCCATTTAGGCCCAAGTTTTGATATAGACCTCAAAGAAATGTGTCACCAGATATTCGATATTTTGATGATTTGTTTCATATTTTCCGCCAAAATGTTTTCAAATTTTGTATTTGAAGTTCGTAATGGATGTCACTTCCTATAACAGAAAATGTATATATATATATATATATATATATATATATATATATATATATATATATATATATATATATATATATATATTTCAATGAAATTTGAAACGTGTGATAGATTTTATGTATATGATTATCATACTAATCTTCAAATTAAATTGTTCTCTTTAACTCATATAACCTGCAATCGTTTAACTTTTCTCTTTAAAAAAAAAAAACTTATAGAGGGTAAACTACTAATTGAAAGAAAATTCGGTTCCCAATATGTGGCAAACACCCTTGGAGTTGTCTCCATTTAGGCCCAAGTTTTGATATAGACCTCAAAGAAATGTGTCACCAGATATTCGATATTTTGATGATTTGTTTCATATTTTCCGCCAAAATGTTTTCAAATTTTGTATTTGAAGTTCGTAATGGATGTCACTTCCTATAACAGAAAATGTAGGTCCACATCTTCACATAGCTCCTATATAACGGTACCGGACTCACGTTTTGCTAGAAGCACCTCAGAGCTATGGTGGTAGGTTTGGACCACGTTGCTGAGCTTTTTGAGGGTTGCCTGTTGAACCCATTGCTTTAAGTGGCTAAGATCGCAAGGATAGATTTGTGAAATATTAAAGACAAATATATATATATATATATATATATATATATATATATATATATATATATATATATATATATATATATATATATATATATATCCCCAATTTCAATGAAATTTGAAACGTGTGATAGATTTTATCTAAAAAATTGATTTCCCAAATTATATTGAAATCGGTTCAGATTTGGATATAGCTCCCATATACATTTTCGCCCGATTTCATGTATTTGGTGGACCAAACACGACATGTATTTCCAATTGTAATGAAATTTAAAATAAGTAAAGGAATTGGGAGCCAAAATGAATTTGTCAAATTAAATTGAAATCGGTTCAGATTTGGATATAGCTCCCATATATATTTTCGACCGATTTCATGTATTTGATGCACCAAACACGCTATTTCACGCTAATTTCAATGAAATTTGGAATGTGTAGCGGAAATTAAAACAAATATACATTTGTCAAATTATATTAAAATCGGTTCAGATTTGGATATAGCTCTCATATATATTTTCGACCGATTTCATGTATTTTATGCACCATACACGATATGTATGTTCGATTCCAAAGAAATTTGGAATATGTAACGGGATTTTGATTAGAAAATAAATTAGTCAAATTATATTAAAATCGGTTCAGATTTGGATATAGCTCCCATATATATTTTCCGCCGATTTCACATATTTGATGCACAAAACACGATACGTATTTCTGATTCCAACGAAATTCGGCAGGAGTGGCTAAATTTGGTACAAAAATAAATTTGACAAATTATATTCAAATACGCTCAGATGTGATTATAGCTCCCATATATATACTCAGCCGATTTCACATATTTGATGCACCCAAAGCGAGAGGGACAAAATCTGGCACCAGCAAAAATTGCCAAATTATATTGAAATCAGTTGAGGTTTGGATATAGCTAACATATATATTTCGGCCGATTTCATACATATTATGCACCAAACACGATATATATGACCGATTCCAATGAAATTCAGAATGTATGGCGGAATTTGGTTATAATAATAAATGTGATAAATTAATTGGAAATAAGTTAAGATTTGGATATAGCTCCCATATATATATTCTCGGCCGATTTCACATATTTGACGCACCAATTTCAATGAAATATGAAAGGTGTGGCGGAGTTATATATATATATATATATATATATATATATATATATATATATATATATATAAAATAATAAGCTGGTTCGAAAATGTATCTCCAAGCTTCAAAATAATTAAAATTCGAACCAGCTTATTATTTTAGCGCTTCAATTTTACAGACAATATAACTCTATTTAATATGAGCCCCATATATCAGTATCTATTGATTTAAGGTATTTTGGGTTCAGATAAGATGGAAACTTTCCGTACGAAAGTAGCTGGTGCACGTCTTGATGCAACACCATTTATATGTGTTGATCGAAATAGGAACGGAGTCACTATATTAATGTTATACACTAATTTGATTTTCCACACGCAATCAGAACACAAAAAATGTTGCAAAATATACATTTCAATATGAGTTAAGAAAATGCAAAAAAAATAAATAGAAAAAAAAAAAATAAAAAATGTATAACAATATGTAACAAAAATATATAAAATAACTAGCTAACCCGGACCGCGTTGCTGGCCCATAGTATTAGTGTGTAATGCATATTTTTAAGAACCTAATATAATTTGTAAATGGTTAGCGTTTCTCTTTACAAAGCCTTAACGTTGATAAACAATGTTGGCTTGCAACTATAGTCAATCTACAAATTTGGCGGTTTTCATGCGTATTGCTGTTTTCCTTGTTTTGTGGCTTGTTGTTGTATTCGTTTCATCTTATTTATTTAGAGTGCACAATAAATATTTATGTTGAACCAGCTAACCCGAACCGCGTTGCGGGCCCATAGTATTAGCGTGTAATGCATATTTTTAAGAGCCTACTATAAGTTGTTAATGGTTAGCTTTTCACTTTAAAAAACCTTAATTTTGATAAACAACGTTGGGTTGCAATCTACAAATTCGGCGGTGTCCATGCTTATTGCTCTTTTTCTTGTTTTGTAGTTTATTGTTGTATTCGTTTCAACTTATTTATTTAGAGTGCACAATACTTATTTATGGTGAATGAAGGACATGTTGCATATACGCATGTATATATGTTTTCAATTTGTTGGAGTTTTCGTCGTCAGAATCGACAATAATTTCTAAATTGAATTTAACTATCATAAATAAGGGTCATTGGTTTACAAAAGTTATGGACCGTATAAAGTATGTTAAAGAGTACAAATCTTTGCCGATGAAGTTATGTTCGTGAGCCTCTCCGTTCTCCATTCGCAATTACGATAGAGCTCACCAAATTTAATATGCGTCTTTCAGACTTAGCACATATTATTCTTAAGATTATTGATGTTACAAAAGGTATATATTTGTTCTCATTTAGATATAGCCCTCATATAATATTCGTCGACTAGATGTGCCCCAATGTGGCATTTTATGATTTCAGTACACTTAAGTCTAGTCCTTTAATACTGAATTCCCATATAATCTGCTGAATTGAGGTATTTTGAAGGCCTCCAAAGCATTTTCGAGGTTATAAATCAGTTGTTAAAAAAATTACGAAAAGTCTACTTTATAATTTATTTCCTATTCATCAGTACCTCTTTATATTCGTCATATCATCGTATTTAATTAAATTTTCAAACCTCAATTGTCAGTATTATAAAGGTCTTAGCAATATTTTCCAAATCAAAAGTAAGTTTGTTTTTTTTTATTTTTTTTTATTTTTTTTTTCTCGAACGTTCCCACGCCTCACATTCCCACCCCGATTTGGCGACCTCCCTTTACGCAGGGATCGCATACACATTATGATCCGCATCATAATGGGAATTTAGTAGGAAATTGAAAACCAGCTACAGAATCTAATTCATCAGCTAGTTTGTCAAATAATAAAACATGTATTTTAATTGTTTAAAAATAAAATTATTTTAGATTTAATAACTTCTAAACTCATACCAAAATCTACATTTCAGTACACAGAATTAAAGTCAACACACATTTTACTAAAAGGTTCGCCCATTGAATAATTCGTGCGGTGAAAATCAGTATATAATAATTGGTAGTATCTACTATATCTAAACGGAACATTAATTCTAATGGATGAGATTAGGAATTCTGAATTGTAGTACAAACATGGAGTTCAACATAATACGTCTGCTTTTAAGTGTAGGCAATCTAACTAATTTTAGCCTGCTAGCATAAGAAGGCAAAACAAAATCACTATTTCAATGTAAACTTCGAAATTGTTTTTGTACTGATTCTATTTTAGCTGAGTATATTGCATAATGAGGATCCCATACAACATAACCGTATTCTGATATAGGTCTAACAATAGACGTAAATAACTGCTATGTTACATATGGATCAGAAAATTCTTTGGCCCACCGTTTAACCGTTCAAATTTAATTTTAGGCTCATCAAGAGGCCAAGAACGACAAATGAATCTGCACAAATCCTATGTCAATTAATCCGTCTGTGTATGTGGCCGTTAGTTAAAATCGCAATAAAGGCGAAATATTTATGTTTATCTTTGAACATTTATACAATATTCCTAGGAAGTTGGAGTATATATGTTTCGTTTAGGTATAATAATACCGCTAAACATTCGTCCTTTTGTATGTTTTTGTTATAATTTCTACCGAATTAACTGTAATTTGACATTTTATAAAGGTCTTAGCAGTATTGTTGAAACAATACCGGCAATAACTGTTTACTATTTAATTTACTATTGTATGCATAGCCCCAATTTAAAAGTACCGTGGGATTTGAAATGTTTTGATGCTTTGAGAAGTTTTTCTTTTTCAAAATTTCTATATTTTTTTTTTCAATAAGAATTTTCAATTCCAAAAGGCATGCTGAAACAATTCTATACAAAATTCCTTATCAAAATAGAAAATTCAATTTTTTTTACTTTGGCGCTTTTTTAGAGGCTTTTCTCAAAATGTTCACTCATGAAAACGTCCCCACTATAATTAAAAATAAGCAAAAGAAAATTTAAGCCAATTCGGAAAGCAGTTCTCAAATATATATATATATATATATATATATATATATATATATATATATATATATATATATATAAAACACAACTTCCTTTATATATATATATATATATATATATATATATATATATATATATATATATATATATATATATATATATATATATATAGTATATATATATATATATATATATATATAAAGGAAGTTGTGTTTTATATATATATATATATATATATATATATATATATATATATATATATATATATATATATATATATATATATATATATATATATATATAAAACACAACTTCCTTTATAAAAACACCATCTGGCCGAAAAGATCTATTTAACATTATTTCAAACATGTTGAATATATATATATATATATATATATATATATATATATATATATATATATATATATATATATATATATATATATATATATATATATATATATATCTTTTTGGCCAGATGGTGTTTTTATAAAGGAAGTTGTGTTTAGAGAAAAAACTAATACAAACCTAAACCTTTCAAGATTTCTTAAAACGTGCCAGTCTCAAAAGACTAATGAATTCTCTATCTTTCCTTTACCAAAATGTAAGGGGCCTTAATTCTAAAATGAAAAATATTTATTTACAATCATTTTGCTTATATTTGCGTAAACTTGGCTTAAACCAGGGATGCGTGACACTGGGATTTTGTCTGATCAGTGCCAAATTTACCGGAAACACAGATTGAATAAAGTTGGTGGAGGAGTACTCACTGCCGTCCACAATTCTATTTCCTCAGAGCGTATTTTGCTTACAGAATGTCCTAATATAGAATTTGTTTGTGTTAAACTAAATTATTTAAATAATACATTTATTCTAAAGTGCTCTTATATTGCTCCAAATTCAAATCTATATACTTATCTAAAACATTCAGACCAAATAAAATAAATTTCATCGTGTCGTAAATTTCATCATCGTACGGATTTGATTTGCTTTGGTGATTTTAATGTGCCCAGTTTAACTTGGGTCCCAGATGAAAATAATATTGATTATGTACCAATTTCAACGTCAGAATAGTCCTAATATATGTTACAGTTCTGGGAAAACATTTTTGATCAGTGTCTGTATCAAATTAATAACATCTCTAATGCGAGAAGTAAAATCTTGGACTTAGTGTTTACATTTACTCCGTATGTAGAATGTCTCCTTTTCCGAGCCTGAAGATTTATATCACCTACTCTGTCGATAAACCTTGAACTTAAAAATATTCCTAGTATTAGGTCGTTATCGTCTTCTAAACCAAGAAGTTTTAACTTTAGTAATATAATAATCCAATATTATTTGGGTCTGTGATTGTAGCATTGATTCTCGAGTCTCGTGTTTCTATAATAAACTTAATGGGTTCACCTTGGTTTACCCCGCATCTGAGACGCTTGCGAAATGTAAAAAGTAGATTATATAAAAAATTTAAAAAATTCAATTCAACTATAAACTTTAGTAATTACACTATAGCTGGAAATATATACAACATTGAACATTCTAAATGTTATTCAAATTACTTATTATTTCAATTTATTTATTATTTTCACCTAAAATCCTTATTTTTGCCAGCTACTGAAGATATCGGTTTTAAAATTATTACACGATCCTAAGTATTTATTTGGGAGCTGAGGAACTGACCACGCCTACTTTTTAATCTATATATAAACCAATTGTTGTTCGTTGGTAATTGAATCAGTTAGACTGTTCTATTATGATAAGGAATTTTGTGTAGAATTGTTTCAGAATCCCTTTTGGAATTGAAAATTCTTATTGAAAAAAATCGAAAAAATCGAGAAAGTTTGCATATTTTCCATACATGCTGTTATATGTTTGCCATAACCAAATTTTCAATTTTGATTAGATATGAAAATAATTCATCCAATGAGAACTCAAAATGCAAAATTCATTGGGACTTCAATCAGTGAAATACCGAATATGAAGAGGCACTGTAATATGCGGAGTATACAAAATAGTGGAGTGAATTGAAAATGAATAAATAAATAAAAATTCTTCTGAACCCTTAAAAGTAACATTAATTCATAGGTAATATTATACGGGCACTATGCGCTATCGTCAGTAATTACATTGCGCCGCAGACAATCTTAGGTTTAGGAATTTTTTCGGTTGGTAAATAAAAATCCTAAAAGAGGGGTTCCCGGATCTAACTTTTTAGAGTCCATTTTATATAGCTTAACCATACACAAAGGGCCGCAAATATTTTGCCCTATACTACGCAAAAGTTATCATAAAGTTTTAAATTTGATACGGTCCTAGGGGTAACATGAGGAATCATTTGTACAAAATATGTGTCAGGTTGGTCTACATTGTGATATAGCCCCCCTCAAATTCCTCAAAAATTTGAGATTTTAGAAAGAAAAACAAATTTTTTCAAATAATTATAAGTGTCAACTATCAAAATGAGTTTATGAGTCAGTCGTCGTTGAGCATTGACCGAGAGCGGACGCATCTAAGGAGCGTAGAGCATATTACATTTTAAACTTTGTATTTATTCCCAGAATTACTTTTATTTTTAAATAAAAACCATCTTGACAGAATCAGAAGTGGGATAAGAACAGAAATCTACAAGGAATTTCATCATTTTGGATAAGAATTGCAGAAAAATACTCAAAGAGCTGAGAAACTAAGGCGTCAAAGTGATGTAGTAGTGAAGAGCTCAATGCAAAGCAACAACGACGACCAAAGGAGAAACCACGCAAAGGCACCTAAACTCAAAAGTTCGAGTGAGTTTAGTGAGAGTGTGTAACGTGCTCAAAGAGAGCAAAGGAGAAAGCATCAATCAAAGGAGAATGTACAAAGGTATACTCAAAAGTGTGAGTGAGTAGGACAACGATAGTACATCAAGGAGATTGAAAGCAAGACATAAAGAGGGGAACCCCGAAGAAGAAGTTTAAAAAGGGAAAAGTTAACGTATATTTTTAGGGCGTGCGGCTTCTAAAAAAAAAGGAATAGTTCTAGATTTGCTGAAGTAACGAATTAAAAAGGAAAATTCACAAGGAAAAGTATGAAGGTGAAAATAAGTTCGTTAAAGGTTGCGGAGCTAGACAAATTATTACTGGCAAGAAGCTTACCACGAACAGGAAATAAGTCCGAGAAAATTGCTAGACTCATGGCTTGCAATGGAAATGACGAAGTGGAAGTTGAAGATTCAGAGTCACAGGAGGATTTCCATGGATTTGATGAAGCTGAGACGGGTGATGATTCTCTAACAAGTCAAATGCGAGAGCTAAAGGATATAATGTTGACTCTAGCAAGAAGTGTGCAACAGTTAACAACACTTTCAACAGAAAGGGCTATTACGTCAAATGCAGGGTTAAATTCAAGGGATACAGAACAGCAAGTTCCAGCTGAAGTAATATCAAGACAATCTGGTTCCGGAACATCTGGTTGTTTAAAGGATTACATAGTAATGATACCAGACTTCGATCCAATTAAAGTAAATGTTACATCAGTCCAATTCATTGACAAGGTTGAAACGTTGCAAAGGCTTCATGGATGGTCAGATGAAACAACTTTGTTTGCAGTTCATCATAAAATGAGTGGTGTTGCTAAAATGTGGATAGACGCTTTACCAGTGGTTGAAACATGGAAAGAGTTCAGACAACAATTTTTAAAGGATTTCCCAAGTCGAGTAAG
This sequence comes from Musca domestica, assembly GCF_030504385.1. Lineage (NCBI taxonomy): Eukaryota > Metazoa > Arthropoda > Insecta > Diptera > Muscidae > Musca > Musca domestica. Next base: position 3,230,407 of record NW_026712346.1, read on the forward strand.
TGTTGCTGACATTCATCGTGAACTTATAGCTAGGAAACGAAACTCGAATGAGTCTTTGGTGGAATATTATTACGCAATGTTGGCCATAGGGAAAAGAGGAAGCGTAGATGAGGCATCAATACTGTCGTACATCATAAATGGTCTCAATGATAGCAGCTTAACAAGAACACTTTTAGCTATGAACCCGCAGACATGTAGTGAATTATTAAGGTCGTTGGAGAATTTGACCATACAAACGTATGCAAGGAAGCAAACAAAGAATGACGAGGATGACAAAACCGCAAGTGTCTCAGGTGGAGCGCCAACCAAGGGAGTAAAATGTTTCAATTGTAACAGGTTTGGGCATATCTCAACTAGTTGCCCACAACCATTGAAGAAGCCGAAGTGTAGTAAATGTGCAAAGATTGGTCACGATGCATCGCAATGCAAAGGTAAAGGTACAACTGTGGCAGCAATGACAGAAGAGTCTAAGGATTACTGCCCACCGGTTATGAAAGATGTCACGGTCAATGGTAAGACATATGAAGGTTTTGTGGACACTGGAAGCGACTTTACCTTAATGCGGAAAGCTGTAGTTCCAGAGGGTTGCGATATGGAAGTAACGTCAAAAAGAATGAAAGGTTTTGGTGGATCTATTGTTGAAGTGGTGGAAATGTTTGAGACTAACGTTGTCATCGACGAGGAGAGTTTAATGACTACCATTTATGTAGTGCCGAATGACTTGATGCGATATGACGTTCTCTTAGGAAGAGACGTATTGTGTAAGAAGCAAACAAAACTTACAATTGAGCATGGTGTCTTGAAAGTAAAGTCAACAATGCCAAGTACATTTAATGTCGGAGAAAGTCTGGATGAGCATCAAAAGGAAAAATTAGACCAAATACTGTCGTCGTTCAAGGACTGTTTTGCTGAAACCCTTGAAGACCTTGGAAGGTGTAAAAATACACAAATGGAAATAAGTTTATCTACGGACAAGCCTGTAGTTGGTAAAAGATACCAAGTTCCATTTTCTCAAAGACAAATTCTGTCAGACATAATTGACAAGTTGCTTCGATGTTGTATTATTCGCCCAAGTGATTCGCCCTATGCAGCATCAGTATTGTTGGTCAAAAAGGCGAACGGTGAAAGTCGTATGTGTACGGATTATCGAGCATTAAATGAAGTCACCATCAAAAAGCAGTACTCGATGCCAGTGGTTGAAGAACAACTTTCGTTGTTATCTGGAAATAAGTATTTTACAACGTTAGACATGACATCAGGATATTACCAGATACACGTCAAGGAAGAATCCAAGAAATTCACGGCGTTTATAACACCAGACGGTCTATATGAATATAATGTAATGCCTTTCGGATTAACAAATGCACCGATGGTCTTCCAGGAAATGATAACCCAAATAATACGTAAGTTGAAACATCGGAGAAACATCATAAGTTATGTGGATGAGGTGATAATCCCGAGCTTGACGATTAGTGAAGGACTCCAAGTACTAGAAGAGTTCCTAACCGCCATAAGAGAAGAGGGGTTGACGCTAAGGCCAACTAAATGTTCGTTCCTTCAGGAAAGTGTAAGTTTCCTAGGTCATACAGTGAGTGCTAATGGTATACGCCCTGGAGAAGAGAAGACAAAATGCATTGAAGAATTCCCAAGACCCGAAAGCGTATCAGATGTGCGCAAGTTTATTGGCATCACTAACTTCTTCCGCAAGTTCGTGCCAAAGTATAGCCAAATAGCCATGCCACTTACGAGACTAATGAAAAAGGATGCTGTATTTATCTGGAAAGAACCTGAGGAGAATTCTTTTATTACCCTGAAGACCAGAATTACAACACAACCAGTTTTGGCTCTGTTTGATCCAAATAAGGAACACGAAGTACACACGGATGCTTCTTCTATTGGTTTGTCTGGAGTATTGTTGCAGTATGAAGGTGAGGAACTGCGTCCAGTTTTCTACTACAGTCGTAGGTGTACTGAAAGTGAAGGAAAATATGCCAGTCATGAACTCGAGGTATTAGCAATTGTTGAGACGCTTGAAAGGTTTAGAATTTACCTACTCGGAAAGTGCTTCAATATTGTCACAGATTGCAATTCCATAGCAACAACAAAGGCGACGTCTCCATTACCCCCTCGTATAGCTAGATGGTGGTTTAAATTGCAGGAGTTTGATTTTACCATTACTCATCGCTCAGGTGCCAAGATGACTCACGTGGATGGGATGAGCAGAAGTCCAACGTTACCATCAAGTCAATCCCGAACAGTAGCGGAAAATGTTCTGGCACTCACAACGAACATTAACGACTGGGTCTATCAACTGCAAATGTCGGATAAGAAGCTGAAACACATCTTTGAAGTTCTCAATGGTAATTTGCAAAACGAGGCAAATGAAATTAAGCAGATCAAAGCGGACTATGTGATAGAAAATGGGAGGCTATTTCGCAAAGTCAACAATATGAAACGTATGGTGATTCCAGAAAGAGTCCGGTGGCGAATAACTAAGGCTTGTCATGATGATTTGGGACACTTCGGTGAAGAGAAAACTCTCCAAAGGCTTCAACGTGATTTCTGGTTCCCGAGAATGAGACGTTATGTAAAATCATACATTCAGTCATGTCCGGAATGCTGCTACAACAAGGTAAAAGGAGGCAAGGCAGAGGGTGAACTACATATTGAGGAAGTCCTACCAATTCCATTCAGAAGTATCAACATCGACCACATGGGTCCCTTCCCAAAAAGTAAGAAAGGAAATCAATATGTATTCTTGATTGTCTGTTCGTTCAGTAAGTACACCATTATAAAGCCAACCAGGAATACAAAGACTGCTCCGGTTATAACAGCGCTGCGAGAAGTTATGTCGATTTTCGGACAGCCACGAAGAATTGTATCGGATAAGGGAACGGCGTTCACGTCTAAAGAATTCCAACAGTTTGTGGAATACAACGGAATACAACATGTACAAACAGCAGTCCGAACACCAAGAGCCAATGGCCAAGCCGAGCGGATCAACCAGACAGTTTTGAATGCGTTGAAATGTCTAGTAGGTGATACAAAAGAATGGGACACTGAGACAACAACGATACAGTGGAGTATTAACTCGCAGCTGAATGCGACTACAAAGTTCAGTCCAAATGACTTAATATTCAACTTTAGTCTCAGAGATGTCAGTTACAATAGAATTATCCAGGCGGTTGGTGATGAAGAAAGAGAGAATTTCGATGTTAGGGTAATTCAACAGCAGGCTGTTGCTAACATCCAGAAACAAAAGGAAAAATGGAAAGCAAGATTTGACAGCCGTCATTCCAAGCCAACTCAGTACAAGGAAGGCGATTTGGTGGTGATAGACACGGTACCGCAGCCTACAGGAGAATCGCATAAGTTGGATGCGCGGTATAAAGGACCATACATCGTCACGAAAATTATCGGAAACGATCGTTATCTGGTAGAGGATCTGCCGGATTTAAGTTTGAAGCAAAGGAAATATTGCGGTGTTATGTCGACCGATCATATGAAGCCCTGGTGCTATGGTGATCCAAGTCTCGAAATCGAAGATAAAGATGAGTCTGATGATGGTTCGCCCAGGAGGGACGAAGAGTCAGGAGAGGCCGAATTGTCAACTATCAAAATGAGTTTATGAGTCAGTCGTCGTTGAGCATTGACCGAGAGCGGACGCATCTAAGGAGCGTAGAGCATATTACATTTTAAACTTTGTATTTATTCCCAGAATTACTTTTATTTTTAAATAAAAACCATCTTGACATAAGTAAAGAACAATGCTTCATTATAACTCTTATGTGAAGGTATCCCTTGACTTTAGCTATTACCAGGGTCTTGGCCACATTTTTCAATTGACTTTGCCCTTATTTGGCATCTAGCTTCTGGTAGAAGTTCTCTTCGCGGAAATTTTTCAATGTCAATGTTTTGAAGTGGGCCTCATATAAAAGTACTTTCTGATTTTACCTATTTAGAGGGTTTTGATTGCATTTTCGAATCGATTTGACTTAAAATGTGTGTTTAGGCTACTTCGGGGGTACAGAACCATCTTACATGGGCCTATTACAAACAGTTAATGTAAACTTTTTAATACATATGCGATATTATTTAGGTTTTTAACTCTCAAACTAAAACCTCTTACTGAAAAATAGGATCAGGTTCTTTGAAAGACGTATTTATTTCTATTTAATCGAGTCATCATTTATACAAAAAAATGTACCACTTATGTAAGCCAGATTTGTGAATTATTATGCTTTAAAAACTATGCATTAAAGACGAAAACTACGGGCCGGAAACGCGGACTGGACCAGCTAGATAATTTATAAACTTGATTCCTTGGGGTTTCCTACAATACTTTTATCATGGATAATGACATATTTACAGAAACGTGCCCAAAATGTATTATTTAGAGATATTCTCTCTGCTTTTTCGACCTTTTGGATTGTTAATAAGAACAATTGTTTGAGCTTGAGGTCAAACTTTTTGGTTTTTAATTATTAATAATTTTTATTTTCCAATATTTCGAAGCTCTTTGAGTTTCATCCTCAGGGTGATCTGCAAATTAAATAACAAGCATTCAATATATTGACATTATCACATCATGTTAGGACATAAACACGTTAAAATCGCTTTTTTGCAAATAATTAAAATAATAAACTTAAACCTAGCGTAGTGTGACTACTACCGTCAAGGGTTACTATTGCACTGATAATTATTTGCTTATTGCACGATCTCTTTTCGTTAAATGCCTGTGGCAGTAGGCTGTTTCGTTCGTGCCTGCTTTGCTGTTTATTCTCTTTGTTGCTGATAAACTATTGCTGTGAAGCATCTCTATCGTTAGTCTCTTATTGTAATGATGTTCCGTTTGTAACATCATCGATCTTGGGTGTATAGTTGTTCTGATTACAGTGTTCGGCTAACGCTGTTTTTTGTATTGAATTATTGTTTCTTAATTTGCTGTCTGATTTGTGTGCTGACATCCTAGTTTTTAGTATGTTTTTTGTTGTGCCAACGTAAAGTTTTCCGCAACTTTCTTCCTTATTACCACCACATTCAATTTTGTATACTACATTAAGTTTGTCCATTTTAGGAATTTTACTTTTCATGTTTGTGAATAAAGATTTTGTTGTGTTATGTGAGCTATATGCTATTGTGTATTTATTTTTGTCATATATTTCTGACTATTCCAATCTCTCTGATATATTCGGTAAATATATCAGGGATTTGTATATCTTCGGCGAGTCTGTTTTCTGCGAATCTCGGCTTGTATGTTTATTATAATAACAATTTTCAATTAGGGATTTGGTTATATGTAATGGGAAGTCATTATTAATTAGAATGTCTTTTATTTTTAGTTTGTTTTGGAAATGAAATTGTTCATCGCTTATTGTTAGTACTCTATTTATTAAGTTTTTCGCTGTATTAATAATTGTCCGTTTTGTGTGTTTATAGTAGTAATTGATTATTCTACCTGCCGCTGTAGGTTTTTGATACCAATTTATATACATAGTATTATCTGCATTTCGTATTACTAATGTGTCCAAATATGGGATTTTTCCATCGCATTCTTCTTCCAAAGTAAATTTAATGTTTTTGTTGAAACTATTTAATACTGTCAGCGTTTCTTGTGTTGCATCTTCCCTTATAATTAAAAACAAATCCTCCACGTATTTCGTCAGTATCTTTGGTTTTGAATGTAATGTTTGCATGCTTTTGTTGAGCAATGATTCCATAACCAATGTATTTGCACAGTTTTATTGACGGGGAATTTATAGACGAACATATGGGTCTTAATGGATAGCCGTCTTTGTGGATCTTGGGTAAGCCATATATCCTTGGGGCAATCGCAATTTCTGTTTTGAGTCTTTTCTTCTCCATTGTCGAAATCATATTATTTTTAAAAAGTTCTTCAACGATATCGTTATTTTTCTTTTGAAGGTTTGACGTAGGGTCCTTATTGATACGTTGATACGTCATCATATCTGAGAGTAAATTGGTCATTCTTTCTTTGTAATAATTTCTGTTCATGGCTACTGTCACGTTGCCTTTGTCTGCATTTAGACATATTGATACTAAATGCAGACAAAGGCAACGTGACTATAGCCATGAACAGAAATTATTACAAGGAAAGAATGAGAGATTCGCAGAAAACAGACCCGCCGAAGATATACAAATCCCTGATATATTTACCGAATATATCAGAATGATTGGAAAAGTCAGGAATATATGACAAAAATAAATACACAATAGCATATAGCTCACATAACACAACAAAATCTTTACTCACAAACATGAAAAGTAAAATTCCTAAAATGGACAAACATAATGTAGTATACAAAATTGAATGTGGTGGTAACAAGGAAAAAAGTTGCGGAAAACTTTACGTTGGCACAACAAAAAACAAACTTAAAACTAGGATGTCAGCACACAAATCAGACATCAAATTAAGAAACAATAATTCAATACAAAAAACAGCGTTAGCCGAACACTGTAAACAGAACAACCATACACCCAATATCGATGACGTGAGAGTGTTACAAACGGAACATCACTACAACAAGAGACTAACGATAGAGATGCTTCACATCAATAGTTTATCAACAACAAAGAGAATAAACAGCAAAGCAGACACGAACGAAACAGCCTACTGCCACAGGCATTTAACGAAAAGAGATCGTGCAATAAGCAAATAATTATCAGTGCAATAGTTACACTTGATGGTAGTAGTCACGCAACGCTAGGCTAAACTTTATTATTTTAATTACTTGCAAGTAAGCGATTTTTTACGTGTTTATGTCCTAACATGATGTGATAATGTCAATGTGTTGTATGCTTGCTATTTAATTTGTAGATCACCCTGAGGATGAAACTCAAATAGCTTCGAAATATTGGAAAATAAAAATTAATAATAATAATAAAAACCAAAAAGTTTGACCTCAAGCTCAAACAATTGTTTTATTAAAGATATTCTCTCTAAAAATATAAATGTCCTGAGATTACATTTATTTTTCTCCTTATTTCCTCAAGGTAGCCATTAAGGTCCACTACGTTTTGTACTTTACTTAAATGACCTTCCATCTGTTGTTCGTCGCTCTAAAATGCTGATGTTTGCTGATGATGTTAAATTATACTCCAATCTCTAGTCTTATAAACAATCACTTAATCTTCAATAAGATTTAAATTCTCTTAAGAATTGGTGTAGTGAAAATGTGATGCCACTAAATCTAAAAAAATGTAAAAAGCTTTCCTTCTATAAATTCCAGCCTGTTACCAGTAACTTTTTATTGGCTCATATAAATTGGATAATGTAGATTCCTTTGTAGATCTGGGAGTTATTCTGGATAGAAAATAATAAAACCCTTGCGTGGGCAAATCCAATCTGAATTTCTATTAAGTCCTTCACGTTGCACGCGAAATTACATACCTATTATATTAACGACAGCAAAATCTAATTATGAACTATGTAATCCTCTGCAGTCTTTATGTGATGAATATAACAAATTATACAATATAATGTCTTTATCTGTACCCTTGCATGTTATAAAAAATCTATCTTGAGTTCTCAAAATGTAGAAATAGTTACCAGAAATAATTAATTGGATTTTGGTTTTGTTGTAGTCTGTATATCTGTGTTGCGTATATTAATATACTTTATTGTTTAACCGGCTGATAATTACTGTAACCGGTGGCCCTCTGTCGGCAGGGGCGGGAAAGTGTGGCGATGGGAACGATCGAAAAAAATTGTGCGTTAGAGACTTCATATAGTCCATATTTTTCATCATAGTATAATTCAATGGCGATTAAAAAATGTTCGGTCCCGTGCTCCTTCTTTTAAATATTCACAATTTTTTCATGTTTCTGCCACAATATGAAAAATGTGGTTAAAATGTAATACATACTTGAAATGTAGCTTAGGAAGAATTTCTGAAATTATATTAATTTTTTTCTTACTAAATGCCAATTCGCTCTACTATTTTTGCACCCTTTACATTCGGTATTTCATACCGTTCCGAAGTTGTATGAATCGTTAAAATCAGATCAGCAATTCTTAAGCTATAAGCGTAATAACTAACACAATTTTCGTTTATATATAAATTAATGAAAATTTGTATCCTACCTGCAATATTCTATAAAGCTTCCGTATAAGCGCGTATTTTGCGTAGTTTGAATCATTCGAATCAGAAGAATCATGAAAAAGAACGATTAAAGAACAGGCTCCAGCGACAGATCTTTCGAAGAGTGTAGCTGTTTCTAGGTTGGGAATTAACAGATGAATGATATGTGGTGTCCGTTTAAATTTAAATTTTCGAATTTCGAATTTCGAAAAGGGGACAGTTGTGCTTAAGTAGTTTTAGAATGTATACATTCATGAAAAAGATCGAGTAAAGAACAGGCTCCCGTGACATATATTTTAAAGAGTGTAGCTGTTTCCTGGTTGAGAATTAACAGATGTAATGATATGTGGTGTCCGTTTAAATTTAAAATTTTCAATTTCGAAAAGGGAAAAGTTGTGCTGAATTTTTTTTCGAAATTCGAAAAAATGTCTAAGACATTCGAAAAAGATTTTTTTTTAATTCTGAGAGAATTGCAGTTTTTGATTTTATGAAAAAATAAAGTTGTGCTAAATTATACTCGGTTTGTGCTCATTTGCGCCGTTAAACTTTTTTTTCGATATCTCCTACCCATTTCGAAAAAAACGATTATTTTGAAATTATGCCAGAATTTCAATTTTCGAAAAATGAAGAGTTGTATTGTGCTAACTTGTGCCTTTTACTTTTTTCTCAATATCTTTGCAAGATATAAAAATGTCGAAAAAAAGTTTTTCTCAAATTTAGAAACAAGGTATTGAAAAACTAAAAGCTGTGCTGATTGGCCCAGCACAATATTTTGTCATACATTGAAAATTGGTATTTCCACTCGTTACTAGATAAAATTGAAAAAAAAAATATATGTAACGGAAAATTGCTGTAATCTGTAAAAAATCAAATATCGAGATACGGTGAATTGTACTGAGTTGTACTCACTTAGCACAATTTTTCGTTCATACATAAGGAATTTCCACCTTTACTCGCTAAAAATTGTAATTATTGTATAATTTTTGTAATATAACTTCTTTGTTACCAATTCATTCGCAATTGCAAAATCTGATTAATACATTTTTACATTTTTATTTAAAGACTATTTCTGGAGAATTATTTGTGGAACCATTGACATCCTACCTTTTTCTTAACTTCCGTCATAAGCGTGGGTGTGGGTTGTAGCTCTGTGTTCATACCAGGATCCGGACACAGCATTCCATCTTAAAATCGGTTCGGAAATCTAAAGCTAAGCCACGGAAACTAAGCCCACTATTCACAATTTTTTTTGCATGTATTCGGGCTAGAAATTATACATCTACTGTCAATAAATGAGCCTAATTGCAGCTGTATTTTAGAGTGTAAATTGGGACTTCGGCAAAAAGTTCCAGCGTCAAATCTGTTACACTGCAAACTGAATTGACTTGTGAAATTTTAAATAATGGTGTGCCATAATCATTCGAATACCCTTTTGTTATTATCTGCGTACATCTAAGTTACATTGCAAACTGAATCGTAGAATTTCGGCACTTTTTCTTAAAAAACTTAGCACTCTAATACTATCTTTTAAAAAGATTCTCATGCACTGTATAAAGGGCTTATCGTAGTTTGATATAATGTCGTCATAATATTTATTGTTTGCAACGTACATGGAGAACTAGACTTGTAATATGCTATCAAAAGCACGTGTGTTTGAGACCGATATGCTTTTGTTGTTTAATTTCACGTTGGGACAAATTGATCCACTTGGAATGATAGGTAGCCAAGTTTCTCGCTATGTATTGATGGACTCTGTGGAAAAATTTCTCCGCACCGTGCAATTTCCTTATTAGAAATTTTAGAGACCCATTTTTTCAGTTTTTTCAGTGTGGTACTTCTGGTTAATCGCCATTGGATGATGATGCCTTTCGTTTGATGTTAATAGGACTATGATAGCGATGATGGCGATGTTTCCGATAATGTGGAGCTTATATTTGTTCGCCAATCCAATCTACTTCGAAAATATTTTTTTTTTTCGTTCTACTTTCTCAGGATGGTTAGAGTCGTATGATGAGACGCAATCTTTTGGTATGGAAAAGGCAATCGTTGATGTGGAATATCCGGTTCTACAATTCGCTCCTCTTTTCTTCTAGCCATACTTCCAGATGCAGCTTATTTAAGAGTTTTTTTTTCTATTTCTTTCAAGAGTTTTGCTATTAATTTATCGACACAAACACAAACACATAGACCAATATTTAGAAACTGTCGCTGCTTCAAGGCGTTAAAATATGACTCCAGTCCAGCCGACGTTGCATTTACGTTACCGTGTTTTCTAACTCCTCGCATTATTTCCGTGAACATACATAGGTAATAGAATTGGTGAAGTGGCATATATCCAAACGTAATAAACACGGTGGAAATATTTTTGAATTACCTTTAACTATTTGGTAACATGTTTCAATATAATGTCGTAAAGATGTTTGATTTTGAATATACTCCAGCCGCGGCACCCAAAAGAGCTTTGTCAAAATCGCTAATAATTTCGTTTGAAATCGATGTTTTATTTGTTTCCCTGTGGCACAATCTTTGGAATTCCAAAGACCAGTTCATTATAGTAACTGTTGTTTCGACCTTAGTAAGCATTTGACACACATGAAACGTACGTTTGTTGATTTCTATAACCGATTGAAATATAAATATACGAGAAGAGTGTTCTTCATTCGCTAGTGTTGTTGATTTTACTACACTCTCCTTTGGGCCTTTATTTTTTATTTTTATACATAACTGGAGATGGAGGCAAAACTCTGCCATCTTAACAAATAACATTTTTAAATTGAAGTCCCTACTATCGTGTTTACGATTGTAGGTACTTTGTAGGAAAAGACACACAGTTGTATGTGTAAGGTTACATTCATTCATATATTATAGAATTGATCTACCTGATGAAAAATCTTGCATATGTTCAAAGTCACGTTCAAGACATAAAAACTTTTATGATTGACTTTTTATTAAATATGAAAAATTGTCCAACCGGAATCCATCGGAATATATTTATGATTGATCAGGTAGATAACAATCATTTAAATGTAAATATGAATGAATGCACAGATCATTTTAAAGTTTACGACCCTTACCATTCATATTTCTCTGAATTTTTAAAAGCAATGAATTCAGAAGCATCTAAGTCACAACACCCAACCTTTTCCTTCTCTACCTGCAATGGCTATTTTGTTTCCTGCAATATATAATTGTTATAAAATGTCTATACAAAAGCTAATTTATCAAAAATTTCCACATGTTGTGTAATTTACTGACGTAAATATTGAAAAAATAAGAAATGGGAGAACAACGAGGACAAACCAATGTTAAAGTTAGAAGTTTAGTAATTAAACATTACAAAAACCAGTTGTACAGTTCAGTACATCATAAAACGGTTCAAAACAGATGGATGTGTAGAAAATAGGTCAGAAACGACAAATAATAAAATATTTACCTTGTGTGATGAGAAGTATATTTTACGGCAGATCAAAAAGGATCCATTTTTGAGTGCACCGAAGCTCGCGATAATTGCTGAAAAGGATTTGGGAAAAGTATGTTGCCCTCAAACAATAAGAAATACTTCAACATCGCCTGAAAGTAACATAGGCTACATACATTTTTGAAATCCACTTGGAAGTGGAGATATAGCATCAGAATCGGAGGTACCTCCCAAAAATTTAGATTTTGTATGCACATATCTATTGATCGATTACAGACACAGTCTCCAAATGTGGAATGCGTAACGGAATTTGGAACAAAAAAAAAAAAAAAGTACCACATTATATTGTAATCGGTTCAGATTTGTATATAGCGCCCATATATATTTTCGGCCGATTTCAAGCATTTGATGCACCAAGCACGCTATGTATCCCAAATTTCAATGAAATTTGAAACATGTGATGGATTTTATCTAAAAAATTGATTTCCCAAATTATATTGAAATCGGTACAGATTTGGATATAGCTCCCATATACATTTTCGGTCGATTTCATGTATTTGGTGCACCAAATACGATATGTATGTCCAATTTTAATGAAATTTAAAATAAGTAACGAAATTGGGAGCAAAAATTAATTTGTCAAATTATATTGAAATCGGTTCAGATTTGGATATAGCTCCTATATATCTTTACGACCGATTTCATGTATTTGATGCACCAAACACGCTATGTATCTCTAATTTCAATGAAATTTAGAATGTGTGACGGGATTTTGATTAGAAGATAAATCAGTCAAATTTTATTTTAAAATCGGTTCAGATTTGGATATAGCTCTCATATATATTTTCCGCCGATTTCACATATTTGATGCACAAAACTCGATACGTATTTCCGATTCCAATGAAATTCGCCATGAGTGACTAAATTTGGCACAAAAATAAATATCACGAATTATATTCAAATTCGCTCAGATTTGATTATTGCTCTCATATATATTCTAGGCCTATTTCACATATTTGATGCACAAAACACGATACGTATTTCCGATTTCATATATCAGATCAGATTGGGATATGATTTTTAATAAGAACCATTGACACACAACGCCTTAGGGTAACACTAAAAAACAACACAACAGTTAATTTGAAACACGCTTATTACGGGGAAGTATGTTGCTACCTCGAATACACAAATTGCAATAAAAATGCCACTCAACTTCAAAAAATTGCAATTTCCTGCACGCTTGACAAACCTTTCGTGTATGCATGTCATGTTACTGCTTTTCTAATGGTTGTTTTTGTTTATTAAAGCACTAAACTAGTGCAATTTATTTTTTTTATCCAACATATATTCGTAAATAAAATTTTTAATGCATATAAAATCAAAACGGGTAGCGAAGCGCACCGGGTTCAGGTAGTATATATATATAGTATATATATATATATATATATATATATATATATATATATATATATATATATATATATATATATATATAAAGATAAAGATATATAGGAGCTATATCCAAATCTGAACCGATTTCAATATAATTTGACAAATTAATTTTTACTCCCAATTTCGTTACTTATTTTAAATTTCATTAAAATTGGACATACATATCGTATTTGGTGCACCAAATACATGAAATTGGCCGAAAATGTATATGGGAGCTATATCCAAATCTGTACCGATTTCAATATAATTTGGGAAATCAATTTTTTAGATAAAATCCATCAGATGTTTCAAATTTCATAGAAATTTGGGATAAATAGCGTGCTTGGTGCATCAAATGCTTGAAATCGGCCGAAAATATATATGGGCGCTATTTACAAATCTGAACCGATTACAATATAATGTGGTACTTTTTTTTGTTCCAAATTCCGTTACGCATTCCACATTTGGAGACTGTATCTGTAATCGATCAATAGATATGTGCATACAAAATCTAAATTTTTGGGAGGTACCTCCGATTCTGATGCTTGTTTGAGGGCAACATACTTTTCCCAAATCCTTTTCAGCAATTATCGCGAGCTTCGGTGCACTCAAAAATAAAGTAAAATATACTTCTCATCACACAAGGTAAATATTTTATTATTTGTCGTTTCTGACCTATTTTCTACACATCCATCTGTTTTGAACCGTTTTATGATGTACTGAACTGTACAACTGGTTTTTGTAATGTTTAATTACTAAACTTCTAACTTTAACATTGGTTTGTCCTCGTTGTTCTCCCATTTCTTATTTTTTCAATATTTACGTCAGTAAATTACACAACATGTGGAAATTTTTGATAAATTAGCTTTTGTATAGACATTTTATAACAATTATATATTGCAGGAAACAAAATAGCCATTGTAGGTAGAGAAGGAAAAGGTTGGGTGTTGTGACTTAGATGCTTCTGAATTCATTGCTTTTAAAAATTCAGAGAAATATATATATATATATATATATATATATATATATATATATATATATATATATATATATATATATATATATATATATATATATATATATATATATATATATATATATATATATATATATATATATATGGATAAAGGCTAATGAAGCAATCCTTGCCAAAAATATGAAGCCTACAGTGAAGCACGGTGGTGGATCAATAACAGTGCGGGGTTCATTTTCAGCCTCTGGACCTGGTGTATTGCATTCTATTGAGGGTATTATGGATCAGACTATATACCTTAACATTTTGAAAGAAAGTTTGTCACTATTTAACGAAAACCTCGGCCTTGGCAAAGATTATTATTTTTATCAAGACAATGATCCGATACACAAGGTTTATAAACAGCGGTCATGACTGCTATATAATTGTCCCCACATCATGGATACAGCAGCCCAGAGTGCACACATAAATCCCATAGAGAATTTATGGAGCTATATCGATGGAAAAACCCGCCACATACTATATCTTGCAAAAAAGATTTGAAGAAAGCTTTGTTGGAAGAATGACACAAAATTGAACACAGCTTTTGCGAAAAACTTGTTAAAAGTATGCCAAATAGGCAACAAATGGTGAAAAATAAAGGAATGCATAAAAAACATTAATGTCTAGAAATACTTTAAATTATACAAAGTTTACGAGTTTGTCTTTGACATTGGGTCTCTTTTAATATTTATTTTTTTTTACTTTAAGTGAATTAAAATGTTTTTTTTTTGGCTTTTTAAATTACTTACATAGGGTACGAATAAAATGTAAAAACATGTTCATGTAAATTTTGATTTTTGGAAGTTATAAGAAAAATAAAATTTTTTTAGCTGTACGAGTTTCGCTTTGAACTACTTTACAACGGTCGAGATAACAAATGAAAACGGTAAAGTCATATATGACTGTTAATAATATGACTTTACCTGAAACACAAATTTGTCATGTGTGAAAAAATTATGATAGGTAATCACAATACAGCACAACTTGCAGATTTTTAAAATTCCACATATTACAAACGTTATATATTTTTTATATTGTTAGCGAGTAACGAGTAAAGGTGGAAATTCGTTATATATGGAAGAAGTGAGCGCAACTCAGCACAATTTACCACATCACAATTTACCGTGCAACCTACTGTCGGTAATAACTATTGAACAAAATTACTTTTTTTTATTGAATTTTGCAATTTTTTGGCGATTTATTTTGGTTTTTTGATTGTTTTTTTTTTTCGGAAATAATTTTGTTGTGTACATTTCTATTTACATAATCAAATTCTCTATATTTTTTTACACTTTAGTTTTCTAAGTTCAAGTTTTTAGTTTATTTTTAATACTCATAAAAAACCAGTGTGTATTATTCGATGCACAGTTAAAATCTTTTCGATTTTCATTACACCGAGAAAATGTATTTACATTTTCTCATTACTTTTTTTGAAATTCTCAAAAAAAAAGAGTTTTCTTACTTAATTGGGTTAGTATTCACTAATACATAAAATCAATTCGTGCTGCTCCAATATAAATTTGTATAACTTCACTCAATTTTCGTTGAGTCTCACCAATTTCAAGTAGGTTTTCATTGAAACTTTAGATTTGCCATTTGACTATATGCCACTAATACCACTTGATTTCTTTATCAGAGTAACGGATGCTCTTGTAAAATTTGAAGCCAAATATGTTCCCTTGACATTCAGGCCGCTGAGGCAAGGGAAAGTGAAGGAGTAAAGTGAAGGAAATGCTCGACCAATGTCTCACCAGACCAGAGAAGACATCACATCTGCAGAAACTAAATATGACATTGCAAAATTGGACCAACTACGTGCCTTACAAAAAAATTCTAATCCTTCGTTGGTCAAAGTTTGAATACTACTCACCGTTCGAATTCACATGTTTCACAGATAGATGTTCATGGTGTTATTGTGACATGTTTCACAGATAGATGTTCATGGTGTTATTGCGACTAGCACTCCTCGAAAGCAAAATACATTATAACAAAGTTTCTGCTGACACACAAAAGTTTCGCTTTAGCGTGGCAGGCTTTAAAGGAGACATATGACAACGCCCGAATCTTGGTTAACAACCAACTGAAACTGCTCTTTGATCTTCCAGTTCTCGATAATGAGTGCAGTGCTGGTTTGAAAAATCTGCAACGAGCAATTAATGGATGTATTTCGGCTATGGCGATCTATAACGTTTCTACGAACGACTGGGATCCCATATTATTTTCATATGCATTCAAAGATTGGCCACGTATAAGGTCTCGCTTTGGGAACAGACGGTCAAAGACAAGTCGGCTTTGTCTGATTGGAAGGATTTGGATCGTTTTCTTAAGGAAAGGATCCAGAGACATTCGTGGTATTGACTCATCAAAAAAGGTTGAGAAAAAAGTGCGGACTCACTTAATAAAGTCCGCATCTTCTGTGTCTTCTAGCGCTTCTTCATTTAAATCTTGCGTTTTCTGTTCTAAATTGGTTCACACATTGCGTTTTTGTCCAGAGTTCAAAAAATTATTCATAGAAGGTCGTTTTTCAATACTCAAATGCTTCATTTGTTGTCTTAACTGGTCATGAAGTTAAAAAATGTGTTAGTAAACACAATTATGGTAAATGCAATAAGCGACATCACACACTTTTGTACCGTGAGATGTCAAATCACGCAAATTCTACACCAGCAGCGACTCTGTCGCCTTCAACTTCTAACCCATCCAATAAAGCGAATCCAAATATTTCCTCGACTTCGTCAGGTATATCCCACTCTGTCAATAGGCAAGTATATCGTACTTCGCAAAACCAAAATGTTGTTTTGGGTACTGGTGCCCTAAACAACCCAGCTTCTGAAGCGTCTTTCATCACTGAAAAGAGACAACGTCGCCTTGGTATTTCTACTAAGTAGACCCAAGCTACGATTTCTGGCGTTAACCAAAGTGTCTCCACTACATCCAGAAAATTGTGCCCATTATGCATAGGTTCCCCTATCGACTCATCAATTCTCTTTCTTCGATTCTGGGATATACTGCCACATTTCCCATCATTCCTGAATTCGCGGGCCAACTTTGTCTTTCTAGGACAAATTGCTTATGACAATTTTTTCGAAATAAGGCTTCCCGCCTAAGAAACCCGCAAATTAAAACCATTTACGATGGGATGGTCAGGGAATATTTAGAATTAGACTACATGAGACTGGTTTCGACTTCGTCAGCAAGCTCTTCAGTTTGCTTCCTTCCTCACCATCCGATCATTAATCCGGATAAACAAGCAACGAAATTGCGAGTAGTTTTCAATGCCTCGAACAAGACTTCGACAAAACTCTTCAGTTGGACCTAGTAGTCCTTCTTATTCTAAGATAGAGACTTATCCAATTTGTATTCAATTGCGACATAACTCAAATGTACAGGCATCTATACGATGCTAAGCTTCTCACTTTCGTGGAAGCTAGTAGTTCAATACCGTTGGGCATTCGCTGGAATGCACAGTTGGACCATTTCTATTTCAGTGTAAGCCCTCTGGAACACCGGTCCAAATATACAAAACGGAAAGTTTTGTCAACCATCGCCAAGCTCTTTGATCCAGTAGGATGGTTAGTACCAGTAATTGCTGTAGCAAAAATCATACTGTATGTCATACGTCCAAATGGGCTTTATTACAGTCTCATACAATAGGACTTTTATTCTAATTTATTAGAAGAACTTATGCCAATTAACTAATCAAGATTGGCCTTTTTTAGTATTATTTGGGTCAATGTGTATTGCTTCTATATAAGTCTTCGCTCCAGGTGCATCCCGAGATATTTTTTTCAGCATCTTTTAGTGGAAATTGTTTATTGAAGATTTTTATTGTGGGACAAAGTTCACGTCTTACAGCAAAAGTAACGTGAATGCACTTGCAGCGAAAACAAACGAAACGAATAACGAACTGCTTACACGAAGTCACTAACTTTAAAAATGTTTTCAATCATTTTGTACTCCAAACAAGACCACAAACATGTCAATGCCAGAAATACACAAACAATACGATTGCTTTAATGTACTTCGGCTGTGAGTTGTCGGGCTTTATCGTTTGCGAACAAATCGCCGGGAAACGCTTGAAGTGTGAAATGATGACTGATATATTTATAGTTGCCATTCAAAGTATTATTTTGAACATTTTCAATTGAATGATGGATATAATAAATTAATAAAAATGCATAAATTTAAGTTAATATTAGTTTTTTCTTTATTTACAAAAAGGTAATATACAGGGAAGCGTTTGCTAACGTTTCCAATGAGTTTTGAACTGTTTCGTTTTCAATGTTGCGTCGAGTACATTTCAGTCGAGTACATTTCAGTTTTGTTTTTGTTTCCACTCATCTACACAAACAGTACAATATAAAAAAAAAACAGTCCCGTTATCTTAATGTCAGTTTTTTTTTCGTTTCATACTTCGAGAAAATACAGAACTAAACGATTGAAAACGTTTGATACATTTTATTTTCGTACGCTGTGCACTTGCGTACATTTACCGATATTCTCCATTCTGTCAGCCAGTTTTCTACAAGATACACACGGGCTTGTAGTTTTTCCGACGCTATCATAGGATCCTTGTATATTAATGTAAGCAGTATTATCAGCAAACGTTGAAGCGAGAGTTTCATTCTTTTGTGGTCATATCGGCAGTAAATATAGCGAACACAATTGGGACTCCAGCCATTATTTTTTTTTCAAACGACATTCCACTCCCATTCGACAATAGCTTCAAAAAAGTTTTGTGTGTTTTTTGTATAGAATTGAAGAATGCCCGAGGCTTGGGAAATGTCTACAAATAACGCGGAGCAATATACCTTCTATTCAAATGCCGTTCTAATCTTTGTGATTATGCGGTGCACTTGCTCAATGGTATTGTGGTTCTTACGGAAGCCGAATTAGTGGAAGGGAATAATATTACTAGATGTAATAGTGGGAATTATCTTTCTTTGTAAGATTATTTCCAATGAATTTGAGAGTATAGATAGAAGACTGATGATTCTATATGATTTCACCTCCTTTGGATCAGGCTTCCCAGGCTTCGGAATGGTAACTATTTCAAATTCTTTTAATGCAGACGGGCAATACTCTAACCGTCGAAGTTGGTATTTTTTTTAATTTCGCCGAGGCTATAATACTTTCTATTTCTTTTAGAGAAAATCGTATTGGATTCGGAAAAATATCGTTAATAGTAGGTAGGTTGACCAACTGTCGCTGGTCTGGGGTTTGGTGTAAATACAGAGCAAGGTGCTCGGCAAATGCGTTTACTTTTTCTTCAGTAGCTTTCGCCTAGGTCCCAGAAAAAATATCAACTAGAAGACAATTTAATTGTGGTATTAAATACCAGGTAATTCTTACTATATGGGGATTTTTATACCCTCCTGGAGGGTATATAACTTTGTCATTTCGTTTGTAATGACAAAGTCCCTTTTAATCACGTTATCTTTCGAACGAATTGAGATAGAAGGCTAAAATGCATAAATTGGCACGTTAAAGTTCGTAAATGGGCTATGTCTATCCACGTTTTCGTATAGCCCCCATATAACGGTACCTCCCCATATTCGGTAGTTGTATGATTTTAGCTACAGTATTTACAGGAATTATTTCAAATGTCATATTTAAAGTTCGTAATGGGTATTACAGCCTATGACAAAAATTTTTGTATGCAGGCCCACGTCTTCGTATAGTCCCATATATAACGGCTGATGAGGTCGACTCTTAACCTCATCACAAAGCGGTGCAACTAGAAAAAGAAAACGCCGCGAGATGATGTTTCTCGTTCCGTGGCTGGAAGGGAACTCAATTTATTTACAACATGTTCTTAGCACTAAAGCTTACATATAATACATTAACACATGCATTTTATTTACTAATCCACGTTGTGCATTAATGCACACCATCCAGACGGAAGTTATCAATCTTCTCTTTATGTCCATCGCTACTACAATCCTTGGCCGGGGTTTCACTTTATTTTTCGTCAGGAGGAGCAAATACAGGATTTTTGTTTCCCTTCAAATTCCTTGTTGGCAGCCCTTTTTCAATTTTAATTTTTAAATCCAAATCCCGCACGTATTGTGACGTTAATGTTTGGAAATTCCTATCGATGTTTTCTATTGAGAAAATACCTCTTCTAATCTCCTCCCAAAAATCAAATGCTGCATCGATAAGTTTAACCTTCATCTCAATATCTGGCCGCTGTAAATGGAACAGTAAGGGGAATTTCTTGGAATTTCTATGGGCACAAAAACACCTATGCCGTTTAGAACTCTCTCGATATCTTTAATCGCAAACCGCACTCCCAAGGCGTCTTTGCAGTCCGAGTATGTAATTTTTTTCATACGACGGAGATCCCTCTCTTTATCTAAATATTCCTTTATTGCTTCTGTAAAGGAACTACGTAATTTGATACATTTTTCCCTAGCTTCCTTTGTTACACCACACAAAGCAATTTTTTCCATTTCTAAATAAAGTGACACAATATACTCGCCCAACATCCTTTGATGTTGAATGAAGTCTACAAAATTCATATTGACGAAATATATGTGCACTCAAAAAATAAACGAATAAGCTAACCACTTTTTACAACACGTCTATTGCGTTAGTATATGGAGAGATAGATCGACAGAATCTTTCACTGCTACCTATCATCATCTCCTTTTACACAACTAAATGATCTAACAGTATCTTTGTTTCAACAGTGCACCTTTTACGTCGCTACAACAAATAAGCCTAACACACTTCACTACTACGAAAATGCGCGCCTATAACGTTATTTATTTCGCATAAACTAATATTTTCTCGGACACTGAAAATATAGCCTATCGAATAACTTCACTAACTACACGCGATACTATCACGTCGGGGTCACCAAATGATGAGGTCGACTCCTAACCTCATCACAAAGCGGTGCAACTAGAAAAAGAAAACGCCGCTAATACATTAACACATGCATTTATTTACTAATACACGCTGTGCATTAATGCACACATTACGTTGCGGGAGAAAACGAAACGTACCTAATTTGTGATCGACCCTTTCTTATCTTCTATTTATGGCCGTGAAATTTATTACCGACCATAAACATAGCATATTTCACTAATTTACATTCTTCGGAAAAGACAAATAAAAATGAGATAAGAATTTAAAGAAGAACATTCAACACACAAACTATTTTTACAACATGTACAGTTTCTACAAAACTAAACAACGGTACCTCCCGATATTCGGTATTTTCATGATATCAGCGACATTATTATCGGAATTATTTCAAATTTCGTAATTGGGCACAATTACAGGAGGTAGAACAAAGCTACCCCCTAAATAATTGTTTTTTTTTTTCTTTTGATGCCTTTATTCTGTTAAAACATATACACATCCTTTGTATGTGTGTGTATTGTTTTGAATAAAATGAATGCAATACTTTGATATTATTTCAAATTCGGTTGCAAAATAAATGCATATTTTTGAAGTTAATGGGCAACATGTTCTACAATTTTGTGATAAAAATGTATTGTAGATTAGATTCAATCTTGTGGAACAACCCCAATATTCCATTTTTGTTTCACGGGGTTTCCCCAATGTAAGAATTTTGTTAAAAATTAAAAAAAGTCGACAACTGTGTTATCATCCAAGTGCAATATAGTGTTGTTGTAGCTTACATAAAATATTATTACCTCTTGGCAGCTGGATTCTACTCTAGGATATTCTATTTATACATAAATCAACTATATGACTGTAAAATCTTTACATTAGAAATTTGCATTAGGTTAACAATGCATAATTCTGTGAGCTTTTCAACAAAAATAGACTTCAAATCATTATTATCAAAATTGAAGGATTTATAATATTAGTTTTACCCAATGTGACAGTTAACATTAAATCCTGAATTTCTGTTATTCTAGCCAAGAGTACATCGTATAAATGAGACGTGTCCGGCGTGTTCTTCTTAGTTTCTTTTATGATTTTGTTAACCGCGTCTGAAAGCCGATTTGCCACAACTTTCAATGCTGTTCCTAGAAAATATAACTATATTATTCCCGTACTAAATTTCTACCACCTAACACAGGAATGTACCTTGAGTGTGAATAGACAGTGACCCGAGCATTTGCTACGATTAAGATGATGAATAAATGTAGAAGGACAAGAATGAATAAGCTAATATTTAAGCATTGTATCTCGATTTATAATCAGATCTGCTAAATTAAAAATTTAGACAAAAATCCGTCATTTCAAATTGTCCTTGTGGACCACCCTCCCTTTAATGAGCACCCAGGTCAGCCTGTATAATTTCCTCAGAATATAAGGGGGACCTTTTATTGACTAATCTTTTGTTGTTTTTCATATGCACTTTTTCGCCGACTTCAAAAACTCTTTTCTGCCTGTTTCAGTTAAACCGATTTAATTGGGATAAATGTGTAATTTTGTCTCCTACTTCTTTTCTAAGATCATTAGACGACGAATGTATAATATCAATGGGTTTTAAACCTGTGACAGAATGTAATGTTCTATTATATGCCACTGTTGCTTGAATAATTAATTGACTTGTATCGCTAATTCCCTTGTCGATTTTAAGACATCTAACAATTTCCATTAATGTACTGTGGAACCGTTCCAATTGGCCATTTGGTCAGCTATGCAGGGCAGGAGCATTAACTACGTCATATTGGTTTTTATGTAGCGAAGTGATAGTTTCTGAGTTAAAGGACGCTTCATTATCACAAAATATGACCTTTGTGTTAGGAAATAAGTTCATTAATTGAACACTGTTACGTCAACAATTGCATGAGATGCTAATGGTTGGACAATGGCAAATTTGGAAATTTGTCAATACATGTGAGGAACTGTTTTTTATTCGCAGAAAAGATGTCGATACGTAAAATTTCACCCGAGAAACCTGGTATTGGCGTTTCACCCAATTCCTGTTTCTTAGGTTGCATATCGTACCTTGCCTTCGAGTATACTTTGCAGTTTAATACCACTTCATTAGCTATTCTTGTCATTTTTGGGAAAAAGCAATCTTGCATTATTTGCTTTACATTCTGTTTTGCCGCTCTGTGTGCATGGTTGTGCTCAGTATTGACTATTTCCACCTGTTCAGATTTGTCTTATATGTCTGTAACAAAACTTTTACAATACCAGAACTTCGTTCCTGGAAAGCTTAGTACCAATTCATTTTGAATACTAGCCGAAGTTGGGAGTTCACAGTGCAGCGCATTTATACGACTGGATTTATTACAGGTTTAACAAGTTCTAAAAGTTCACATACATTGGTGAATTGGATTATATAACGAGTTTTAGCACCAAACATAATAAAACTTCGTTTTAAAGGATATTTCGACTCCTCTAGAAATATCTGATTTCTAAAGCAGTTAATCGGTTTTTCGGTTGATTCTATTGTGTAAGACAAAGAGTCCTCACTATGTATGGTGTCTGCATTTGATTGTAAAGCGTCTTGAATCGTGTTTACATTTTGTCTGGAAAGAGCATCAGCTACGTAATTCTCTTTTCATGGTTTATAATGAATTTTTGCGTTGTGCTCTTCTATGAATGCCTTCCACTTTTTAATTTTTGCATTACTGTTCTTTTCGGAGACTCCAAACGTCAAAGGTATCAACCTCAGTAGTAAGTAAAAATATTCAACTGTTTAGTGCCATACAAGTACGGTTGAAGTTTACGTAGGGCCCAAACAATAGCTAACATTTCCCTTTCATTGGTGGCATAATGCAACTCGTTATCTTTTAATGTCCGCGAGATCATGTTATTGATTTACCTTCTTGGGACAAAACCGCTCCGATTCCACTATCGGACGCGTCTACGGTTAAATCGAAAGGTTTTTTGAAGTCCGGATACATAAGGATGACATCTTCAGAAGCCAAGATATTCCTTAAATGTTCGAATGCACTTCGTTGTTCATTTATAAAATAAATTAATATTTTTTTGTTTGAAATATATTTACTGCCTGTGCCATTCTCTCTCATTTTAGAATATTTGTCAAAGGTTTTGCTATCGAAGCGTTACCTTTAATAAATATTCTGTAGTAGTTGGCCAGTCCAAGGCAGGACCTTAGAGCGTACAATGTATTTGGTTCGGGAAACTCTTGTATTGACGTTTCCTTTTCTGGGTATGTTTTTGTTGAATCTTAAATATTCTAGACTCTCTTTAAAGAATTTGGTTTTCTCCGCGCGACCCTGATATTGGCGTCTATCAATTTTCGATGTACCGTGTCGATCTGTCGGGGCATACTTTGTTGAGCTTTCCTAACAAAGTGAGGATTTTTTTCTTCTTCTTTTCCCTGTCTAGTATGCCATCGGTTAGTTCCCGAGGTCTGATTTGTATCTTCATGGGCTTTGGCGTATGAAGCAGCAAATTTGTTTCTTTTGATACTTGCTCGGCTTCTTGGGCTAGGGCTAATGCTGTTTGTAAATCCCTGGGTTGTGCACGGATCTCAGTGGGTTTTTGAGACCTGGAATAAATGCATCTTGTTTGTGACAAGTGTAAGTTTTTTTCGACTTCGTCATAGTACTCCATCAAGCTTAAATTTCCTTGTCTAACCATTTCCAGTCCCTGTTTAGTGTTCGCAAGAAAGTCCTATCGGCATATGTGCAGTCTAACCTAGCTATTATGGCTTGAAAGTTGAGCACAGTGTTATGTGATGCGAGTAATGCTCTAGCCTTTTCACTAATTTTGTTCTTAATAATTGTCACCGCTTTATAGTGAGCTTCGCTGCCATGACTTAAAAATTTCATATGGGTCTATAGCTGATTGCCTCCACGTCACATATTCGTCCTGAGTTCCATCGAACTCGGGAACAGATTTTATGATGTATAAATCTACATTTTATGGCTGGATTGATTGTAATTTTTTTCATACGTCTTGACATTTGGAACATCTGTCATCATGTAAGAAAGTTCTTGACTTAGCGCAACAAATTTTATTTGAAATTCTGCCTACACGCAGGGCAGTGTTAACAACACCTTGCACCAAGGCTTGTAATTGCGTAGCGTCCATGACTTGTATATTTCGGTTCATTTCTTGAGGACATTATACTAATGTGTCACTGTCTTCACTATCGTACTCTTCTCTGAATTCTCCGCTTCAAACCCATCAGCTTTTAATTGATGGTTTTCTACACCGTATTTGTAATTAAATCTAAAATTTTATATAAACGGCAGAGCTACCTTTATCCCAATAAAGCTTCACGAACAAATTCAAAGCTAATTGTCACAATATACTTTAAAATTTTTAACTACTTACATACACATACGAAGTCTATTTTATTGAAAAATTCACTTACATGGTATTCTTAATTTTTTAGAAAATTGTCCGGCTGCTATGTTAACTTAAAAATTGATTGGGTTGATTGATTGGTGATACACTTCTTGTAGCTTGCAGGTCCAGTGGATCCTATTAGTGTTGGGCGCCATTTATTTAATATAGTCAGTTATCGGATTTTCCCTTTTGGCTCAATGAGTAAATAACGTTCACGGTATTGCTTTTTACAATTGAATTCATTGATCGTCACGAGCGGAGTGCTCTCTTTAAATGTATAAATGTAATTTAAATTACAACTAAAACTATAGCTAGCCATCACCAATTCGTATCATAAGCATATTTTTGCAATATGGGCATTGACATCTAAGTCAGAACTTTATTGTCGCATTATATATTCTTGTTGTTACAATTAGGTCACTGACATCAGTGTCAATACTTTATTGCAGCTATTAATCCTTATTTGTATTATGGTATTATTATTAAAGTATTTCCTGTTACCTTATACCCGATATAACGGTATCTCCCAATACTCGGTATTTTTATGATTTGTGCGACATTATTCACCGAAATTGTTTCAAATTTGGTATTTGAGGTTCGTAATGGGTCCACGTCTTGGTATAGTCTCCATATAACAATTTTCTTTAAGTCGTAATTTCCGGAAGTTTTTTGAAAATTTTCAATTTCCTTCCAAATGGTGGAGGATATTAAAAGTTTGGCCCGGCCGAACTTAGCTGATTTTTTACTAATTTTATATCCTATGTAAAATATAAACATAAATTGAGGGAATAGCATTAGCAACTTGGCCATCAGTTAACAAATTAAATTGCTAGTTTAAAATCTATCTATATATATAAAAATGGTGTAAAAAATGTATAGCTCCCCATCAATTGAGAACGGCTGGGCCAACTGGAGTAAACTTTTCTCTCGGTCGTTTGTAATTGCAGTGGGAAGGTTTTTGTAAAAGAAAATTTCAAGAAAGCATCCAGAATTTTAAAACATCGAATTTTTTTTTTTTTTTTTGATATGTGTGGAATTGTTCCACAATGGCTTTTTGAAAAGTAGAAAAGTCTCAGTAGATAAACTCGGAAATTCTGACAAAAATCGCTAAAACGCTGTTCGTTACTGCTTTTATAACTAAAGAGCGGTTGGACTGATTTAACAATTCGCTTCAATATGAATAGTCTACTGGCAGAAAGAATCGAAAGAAATCGCACGTCGGACTGAACATAGCTAAATCGATGTCGAATGAACCCTTTGGGTCCCAAAGACTATTTTGTGGTGTTACAAACCCCTTATATCATCAAATATGGACAATACAAAATACCTTGAAACATGATCTTCTAAATGCTACGACGAATTACAGTTCATTTGATTTGAAAATGTTGCAAAGACTTTATAATACAAAATCTCGGAGAAACTGTGCACACATAACATATTTTTTAAATTTAGTTACAGTCATGTCGATATTATATTAAAATATGTTTATTTAATACATTATGAATATAAAACAAGTAAAAAAGGAACCAAGTTCGAGTTCGGACCCGAGCTTTTAATACCCTCCACTATTTCGAAGGAAATTGAAAAATTTAAAAAACAATTCGATAACTACCACTTAAATGAAAACTGTTATATGGGGACTATACGAAGACGTGGACCTGCATACAAAATTTTTTGTCATTGACAATTACGGCGAATAATGTCGCAAAAATCATGCAAATACGGAGTAACGGGAGGTACCCTCTTATTAGAGGACAATACGAAGACGTGAACCTGCATACGATTTTTTTGCCATAAGTTGTAGTACCCATTAATATATGCAATTTAAAACAATTCCGGTGAATAATGTTGCTGAAATTGTCAAAATACCGACTATCGGGAGGTACCGTTATATGGCGGCTATACGAAAACGTGGACCGACTTGGCCCATTTACGAACCGCCTACTGGTAAACTATGTATGCAAAATTTTAGCCTTCTATCTCATATTGTTCTAAAGATAGTGTGATTACAACAGACAGACAGATAGATAGACATCGCTAGACCGTCTTAGAATTTTCCGCTGATCCAGTATATACTTTGTAGAGTCTATTATGAATATTTCGAGGAGTTACAGACGGAATGACAAAGTTAATATATCCTCCATAGAATGGTGGAGTGTATAAAAAGAGAAAAATCTTACGGTGCAGGGCCTAAATTAACCTGTACCGGCGTTTGCTTGTGATCTAGCCACGAGTCGAGGAATGTATGCTCGAAGTCTTTGGAAGACAAAACGAGACTTTGAACTTGGAGAGATGGGAAGTCTTCCACCGGGAGGAGAAAGAGGATGGCACTCTCCTTGTGATTGGAGTTGACATTGTCTCCTTTGCCAGTCTGACAAAGAATAAGGGCATTGATTTCTATGTATCGAACGCTGTCACTGGCGCCGAAACCAATACGTTTCCGGAACAAATCCAAGACCGACTGGATGAAGTTTGGAAGACTAGTAAAAGAAAGGCTAGGGCAAAAAAACATTGAATACCTAAGCATAGATGACATAGACAGAAATGTCAATAGGGTGACGGACACCTTCCTTCAACTTGAACTGAATTTTCAACGCCTGTCTAAAGTTTGCGTATACCCAAAAGCCTGGTAAGGAAAGCTACGCAATTTCTAAGCCTTATCGACCGATAAGTCTAACATCTTTCTTACTCAAAACCATGAAACGCACAATCGATACCATGATTAAGAGCAAGATCGCGAATGATGTGCTTAAATATAAACACATGCATACGTTAAAGAACGTTTAGTGGAAACTGCAGTATGCATTGATATCGAAGGTGCTTTCAATAACGTCAGCACAGATGCACTCATCCAATCCTTAGACAATTTCCAGATCGACCAGGCCCTCAAGGACTGGATAAGCCATATGCTAAGGAATATATGGATAAGTTGTGGGCTATTTGACGTTAACATAATGGACCAAGTTTATGAAAGAACTCACAGACGACGTTATAATACTTCTGAGGGGAAAGAACCCTAACTTGTTGTGCAGAAAGGCCTAAAACTTGCACACAACAGGGCCAGACCCAGAGGTCTTAACGTTAACACGGAAAAACACTGAGTCTTACAAATAAAAATCAAATTCATGCATGCAATTGAATTGAAAAATTCACTTACATGGTATTGTTAATTTTTTAGAAAATTGTCCGGCTGCTATGTTAACTTAAAAATTGATTGGGTTGATTGGTAATAAACTTCTTGTAGATTGGTAATAAAATCCAGTAGCTTGCAGGTCCAGTGAATCCTATTAGTGTTGGGCGCCATTTATTTAATATAGTCAGTTATCGGATTTTCCCTTTTGGCTCAATGAGTAAATAACGTTCAAGAATTGAATTCATTTATTGTCACGAGCCGAGTGCTCTCTTTAAATGTATAAATGTAATTAAAATTACAACTAAAACTATAGCTAGCCATCACCAATTCGTATCATAAGCATATTTTTGCAATGTGGGCAATGACATCTAAGTCAGAACTTTATTGTCGTATTAAATATTCTTGTTGTTACAATTAGGTCACAGAGGTGGTATTTGAGGTTCGTAATGGGGCCACGTCTTGGTATAGTCTCCATATAAAAGTTTTCATTTAAGTCGTAATTTCCGGAAGTTTTTTGAAAATTTTCAATTTCCTTCCAAATGGTGGAAGATATTAGAAGTTTGGCCCGGCCGAACTTAGCTGATTTTTTACTTATTTTTATAAAATATATCCCATGTAAAATATAAAAATAAATTGAGGGAATAGCATTAGCAACTTGGCCATCAGTTAACAAATTAAATTGCTAGTTTAAAATCTACCTATATATAAAAAAAAATTTTGAGAAAGCATCCAGAATTTTAAAACATCGATTTTTTTTGATATGTGTGGAATTGTTCCACAATGGCTTTTTGAAATGTAGAAATTCTGACAAAAATCGCTAAAACGCTGTTCGTTACTGCGTTTATAACTAAAGAGCGGTTGGACTGATTTAATAATTCGCCTCAATATGAAATGGTCTACTGGCAGAAAGAATCGAAAGAAATCGCACGTCGGACTGAACATAGCTAAATCGATGTCGAATGAACCCTTTGGGTCCCAAAGACTATTTTGTGGTGTTACAAACCCCTTATATCATCAAATATGGACAATACAAAATACCTTGAAACATGATCTTCTAAATGCTACGACGAATTACAGTTCATTTGATTTGAAAATGTTGCAAAGACTTTATAATACAAAATCTCGGAGAAACTGTGCACACATAACATATTTTAAAGATTTAGTTACAGTCATGTCGTTATTATATTAAAATATGTGTATTTAATACATTATGAATATAAAGCAAGTAAAAAAGGAACCAAGTTCGAGTTCGGACCCGAGCTTTTAATACCCTCCACTATTTCGAAGGAAATTGAAAAATTTAAAAAACAATTCGATAACCTGAGGGCTTCCCCCCAAAATCAGGTAGGGACTTAACAACATCTAACGACTCGTCGCATGTTGTTCCAGGTCTAATTTGAATTTCCCTAAATATCTCGATTTCAGGAGCCCTGACCGAAGTGCTATCAACACGTTTAACTAAATCCTCAATCTGTTTTTCAAAACTCTGCTTCTGAACTCTTAATGCTGCATTGATTGCGGTATCGACAATCGCCTTAAGCTGGTCTGGTGTTATTGCCATTTTAGAATCCGCTTCCCACCAATTTCCGATATTCAATCTTTCACTTTCGCGTCTTTTCTCCACGGGTATTCTATTAAAGACCCCAACGACCTCGTCTATTTCTTTATCATTCATATGTTTCAGGAATAAGGCAGAAAATTCGTAAAAATCTTGAAACGGGCACTATGTATGAAACTCTTCGAAATTTTACAAAAAAAAAATTTAAACAGATATCGTTTATGAAACCCTTCAAATTTATTTTATTTCAATTAAAACACAGAAAATTCGCAAAAACATTTAACAGTTATCATGTATGAAATTCTTCCAAAATTTACAAAAAAATTAAACAGGTATCGAATTTATTTTATTTCAATAAAATCACATAAAAGTTCGCAAGACATTTCTTAACACTTTAGTAAATAAGCACTCTACTTACAGGTATTTCATTGTTGTTTCTGGTATTTTATATAAAGAGATTAGTCCTCCGGCTTCTCGTCCTGGTGGGTGTCCTTATTGCTCAATTCCCAATGTTTTTTAATAGGCTTCTTTTTGACCTTATCACTTTCTCGCTGCCCAAAGTTTTCGGATACTTTGGTGACTTTTAATATTTATTCTTTATTTAATATTGCAATATTTTTTAAATGATTTTATATTATCTTAAAAAAATTGTTTTACACTTGCCCCACGTTGGGCGCCAGTTAAGAATTATGATAATTGTTTATTTAAAAACTTATGATTATTAATTTAAATTCTTATATTTATATCGGATTCGGCGACTCGCCTGAACCGTTCTATTAGTATGGAGTTGTTCAACTAAAACTTTCCGTCCATCACATTTGTTTTGCTACTTCACCATAAGACCGTTGTCGCAGTCGACGTTTGGGCACTGCTGATCTTGCGCCTCGTGCAAAATATTGTTTTTATTTTGTTTACACAAATATGCTAGCAACGTCTGGATGATTTTATGTTGTCAAATGTCTGGGTTAATAAAATATGCTTGCCTTGCGCCTCGTGAAGAATATCATTTTTCGCGACACACAAAAAGACCAATAGTGTTTGTGTTTGATGTTGTGAAATCAATTGTGGTCATTGTTGGAAGTAAGGGGAATAACTATTTGTTTTTTATACTGCTTGTTCTTCCCCTCTGATTGTAGAGGTGACAGTGTTAACTTATATATATATATATATATATATATATATAATATTGTTGTTCGTTGTAATGGAATCAGTTGAAAATGGCTGAACCTATACCCCGAATTAGGTTTTTAAAGAAAAAAATATTGACCACGCCTCCTTTTACGCCCACTATTTCGATTTATCTAAAATCCTTATGTTTCCAAATAATGAAGATATCGGTTTCAAAATTATTACACGTGATACTGTTGACTTCCCCTCCAACCCTACGTATTTATTTGGAGCCTGGGGAACTGACCACGCTTACTTTTTAATCTATCTATATATATAAAAAATCAATTGTTTTTCGTTGGTAAGAATCAGTTGAAAACAACGGGAACGATTTGGAATTTTTTCTAAATGTTCGTCCTACCACGACCTAGGTTTTATGCAAAGAAAAAGTGACCACGCCTAATTTTACGCCAATTTTTCGATTTACCTAAAATCCTAATATTTGCCAAAATCATGAAGATATCATTTCCACAGTTAGTATACGACGTAATCTTGACTTGGGGTCAGAGGAACTGACTTTAAATCCATATTTAAAAATTTAAATATGTATAGTAAAACATCATAAGAGAACGGATGGACCCATTTGACTCAAATTTTCTTTAGGTTATTTGTAATTAATGGAAACGTTTTCATGAAAAAAGATGAGAGAAACCTCCGGAAAAGTCGCGGAACTGAAAAAATTTACTGTTATATTTTGATATGAAATTTTTTGTAGAATTGTTTCAGAATGCCTTTTGGAATTGAAAATTATTATTAAAAAACCGAAAAAATCGAGAAACTTGGCATATATTCTATAGGTGCTGTTATATGGTTGCCATACCAAAATTTTCAATTTTGATTAAGAAATTCTTCTCACAGCACCAAACATTTAAGATCTCAACGTTCTTTTAAATTCAGGCTATGCCTAATATATATATATATATATATATATATATATATATATATATATATATATATATATATATATATATATATATATATATATATATATATATATATATAACGTTCTTTTAAATTGATGCAATGCCTAATTGGGAACCAATGAATAATGAAGATATCGGTTTGAAAATTATTACACGATATACTGTTGGCTTTCCTTTCAACCGTAAGTATTTATTTGGGAGCTGAGGAACTGACCACGCCTACTTTTTAATCTATCTATAAATATAAAAAATCAATTTATTTTTTGTTGGTAAGAATCAGTTGAAAACGACGGGAACGATTTCTAATTTATTTTAAATGTTTGTCCTACCACGACTTAGGTTTTATGCGAAGAAAAAGTGACCACGCCCAATTTAACGCCTATTTTTTCGAATTACCTAAAATCCTAATATTTGCCAAAATCATGAAGATATCTGTTCCACAGTTAGTATACGACGTAATATTGACTTGGAAGAGGAACTGACTTTAAATCTATATGTGAAAAGTTTAAATAAGTATAGTAAAACATCGTAAGAGAACGGCTGGACCCATTTGACTCAAATTTTCTTTCTGTTATTTGTAATTAATGGAAACGTTTTCATAAAAAAAATGAGAAAAGCCTCCCGAAATGGTTTTTTTTTAATGTTCCTCCTACCAGGTTTTATGCAAAGAAAAAGTGACCACGCCCAATTTTACGCCTATTATTTTCGATTTACCTAAAATCCTAATATTTGCCAAAATCATGAAGATATATGTTCCACAGTAAATATACGTAATCTGCCAGTAAGCAGAAGTCCTAAAAAATACTTTTCAAAAATCTCAACGTACTTTTAAATTGAGGCTATGCCTACTTGGGAAACAATAGTAAACAGTTATTACCGGTATTGATTTCACAATACCGGAAAGTTTAAATGTCAAATTACAGTTCATTTGGAAGAAATAGTAAGAAAAACATGCAAAAGGACGAACTTTTAGTGGTATTATTAAAGTTCACTTACATCGTGCTTCAGTTGGAAGATGCGAACACACACATTATTCATACTAATATTGACAAATGTTGGTAAATTATGAAGAAAACTTCCTTGCAAAAACTGATCACGTTTTGGTATAACCATCATGTGATTTAGCTATTTTCGGGGTCTATGCCACTCTTTTTTTTTCTTTTTTGCCCTTATTTGGCATTTTTATTTCTAAGGGGTAGAAAATCCCATTGCATACCATTTGGTCTTGATCACATTCGTCAATTGATTTGACTAACAAATTGTATTTAGGATATTCTTACAGGTGATTGCCCATATAGGCATTTATTTAAGTATAGTCTCCACATTATAAGTCCACTTTCCCAACTAATATGTGGTCAGAAACGAAAATTTTGTATTCCATTGAATTTCCGCTCCATTCATTAGGAACGTAGATTTGAGATGTAGGTCTGTATGTAATAAACTCCGAAATGTCATTCATTTAGAAATTGTGGCAGAAGCATGAAAAAATTACGATTATTAGAAAGTTGCATGGGACCAAGAAATTGAAATATACTATGATGAAAAATTTGGACTTTATAGGGTCTCCAACGCACAATTTAAATGACAAAAAAATAATTCCCATCTTACGGCAATGGGTGTAAAAGCGTAATTATATTTGACTATTCTGAAATCATTCTGTTTATGAGGTGGACAAAACTAAAAACGATGGAACACGTTATTCTTAACGTTGGACATACAAATTCCATATTACAGCTCATTTGAATTACAATACCATAAAATGAGCTGAGTTTTCACATGGGGCTATTATAGATGCTTTATATCATATAGATTTTTAACACTCAAATTGAATATTTATTATAGTTCTAAAAGCATAAGTATTTTCAGCCATAGGTTTTAATTTGAGATTTTAAGACCTAAATAATAGATCACATGTATTAAAAAGTATACATTAACTGTTTTTTAATAGCCCATCTACCCCCAAATTAGCCTAAACACATATTTTAAGCCAAATCGATTCGAAAATAAAATCAACAAAAAAAAAAAATTCCGAGAAGAGGTCTTCTACCCCCTTAGAAGCTAAGATGTCAAATAAGGGTAAAATCAATTGAAAAATGGGACCAAGACGCTGGAAATAGCCGAAATCAGCAGATACCTTCATATAAGAGTTATACCAAATTTGAAAGAATGTCTTGTTCTTCCTAAAATCTCAAATTATCAACATTTGAGGAAATTGAAAGGGACTACATCAATTTAGACCGACCTGATACATATTTTGTACAACTGATTCTTCATGAAACCCCTAAACTGTATCAAATTTAAAACTCTATCGTAACTTTTGCGAAGTATAGAGCAAAATATTTGAGGCCCTTTGTGCTTGGTTAAGCTATATAAAATGGACCCTAAAAACTTTTGACCCGAAACCCCTTTTTGGGATTTTTTTTTCTATCAACCAAACAATTTTCCAAGTGTATTTTCCCGCAGTGTAATTACTGACGATAGCGCATAGTCACCGTATAACGTTACATGTGAGTTAAGGTTACTCTTAAGGTTTCGGAAGAATTTTCCGAGGATATGAATCCTATTCCTTCTAAATTTTCAATTTGCTCAACTATTTTGTATAGTTCGCATATAACAGTGCTCTTCATATTTGGTATTTCACTGATTACAATCCCAATGAATTTTGCATTTTGATTTCTCATTGGATTGATTATTTTCATATCTAGTAATTTTTTGTGGTTTTGGACTTCAGAATCGATAGTAATTTCTAAATTGAAATCCTAGAAATATGACTTTAATTTAACTATCATCGTTTTTAATTAAATTATCAATTCTCAATAATCAGTATTATAAAGGTCTTGCAATATTTTCCAAATCAAAAGTAATTTTAGAATTCGTAACTTTTAGAAGATCATGTTATAAGGTATTTAGTTTTTACAAGTCGATTAAACTATATTTGTCTGTGTATGCGGCCGTTCATTGAAATCGCAATAAAGGCGAAATATTTAGGTTAATCTTTGAACTACAATATTCCTAGGAAATTAGAATATATCAGTTTCGTTTAGGTAATAATACCACTAAAAATTCGTCCTTTTGCATGTTCTTGTACAATTTCTACCCAATTATCTGTAACTTGACATTTAAGTTTTCGGTATTGTGAAATCAATACCGGAAATAACTGGCTACCATTGGATCCCCATTAGGCACTGTTTTGATGTTTTGATGCATTGCAAAGTATTTTTTATTCAAAATTGAAAATAAATAAAATATATAAATTATGACTCGATTAAATAGAAATAAATACGTCTTTCAAAAGACCTTATCCTATTTGTCAGTAAGAGGTTTAAGTTTGAG
Organism: Musca domestica; assembly: GCF_030504385.1. Taxonomy (NCBI): domain Eukaryota; kingdom Metazoa; phylum Arthropoda; class Insecta; order Diptera; family Muscidae; genus Musca; species Musca domestica. The sequence continues at coordinate 3,265,752 of NW_026712346.1, forward strand.
AGTTAAAAACCTAAATAATATAGCATATATATTAAAAAGTATACATTAACTGTTTATAATAGGTTCATGTAAGATGGTAATCTACCCCCCAGCCTAAACACACATTTTAAGTCAAATCGATTCGAAAATATAATCAAAACCCTCGAAAAAGGTAAAATCAGGAGGTACTTTTATATGAGCCCTACTTCGAAACATTGACATTGAAAATTTTCCGCGAAGAGGACTTCTGCCAGAAGCCAGATTACGTATACTAACTGTGGAACATATATCTTCATGATTTTGGCAAATATAAGGATTTTAGATAAATCGAAAAAAATGGACGCAAAATTGGGCGTGGTCACTTTTTCTTAGCATAAAAACTAAATAGGGACAGGACGAACATTTAAAAACAATATCCAAATAGTCCCAGCCGGTCTCAACTGATTCAACTACCAACGAACAACAATTGGTTTATATATAGATTAAAAAGTAGGCGTGGTCAGTTCCTCAGTCCCCAAATAAATATCTAGGATTGGAGGGAAAGTCTACAGCATGTCGTGTAATAATTTTAAAACCGATATCTTCATTATTTGGCAAATGTAAGGATTTTTGATATGTCGAAATAGTGGCCGTAAAAGTAGGCGTGCAGGAAACTGCAATCTTTTAAATTTAGTGGCATTTCTATTGCAATCAGTGAATGCGAGGTAACAACATACTGAACCGATTTAAATATAATTTGAAAAATTTACTTTTACACCAAATTCCGTCACACATTCCATACCTCTTTAAAACTGGAGGTACGTACCGTGTTTGGTGCATCAAAAATGTGAAATCGGCCGAGAATATATGTGGGAGCTATATCAAAATCTTAACCAATTTCACGCAACACATTCTGAATTTCATTGGAATCGGACATACATATAGCGTTTGGTGCTTACATGAAATCGACCGAAGTATATATGGGAGCCATACTCAAACTTCAACCGATTTCAATATAATTTTGCAAATTTTTTTTGGTACCAAATCTCAGTCCGAATACGGACATACATATCGCGTTTGGAGCATCCAATATGTGATATCGGCGGAAAGTATATATGGGAGCTTGGATATAGCTCTAAACCGACTTCAATATAGTTTGACAAATTTATATTCTGATCAAATCCAGTGACACAATCCAACTTTTGTTGCAATCGAACATACATATCGTATTTGGTGCATCAAATAAACAATACATATATCTATATATATAAAAGAAAGTTGTGTTAGTTACTACGCTTATAACTTAAGAACCGCTGGACTGATTTTAACGATTCAATAGACTGAACATAATAAAATGTCTATAATGCAATAAATTCAACTGTAGTACGATTTCATTAATAAATACTGTACATGCTTTAATAAAATCAAAATTGGAATATGGATTAATAATATATGGAAAAGCTCCTAAATCACTTTTAAATAAAATAAAAACAATATTGAATTCTGCTATTAGATTAGCTGTTGGTGCTTTTAGAACCACTACAATTAATAATTTACTTTATGAAAGTAATTTCTTGTCCATTCCCGAGATCAGAGACTATCTCACTTTTAAGAGTTTCAAACATATCTTCTACAGGGACAAGTCACCTCTATCTGATACTACAAATATGTTACTTAAAAAAGAAAAATACAGGAACATTTCATCCACGTTGAATAATATTATAAAATACTGTCGAGACTTTGATATACCAATAAATAACAAAATAAAAAACCAAAACATATACCCCCATGGCATTTTATAACCTCTTCCATAGATTACAGCCTTTCTAAGTACAAAAAGAATGTTACTCCTTCAGAGACTTATAAGAAGGAAGTACTACAAATACAATACAGCTTGAGAAATAGAACATTTATTTATACTGGTAGTTCCAAATCCGAAACAACAACTGCGTACAGCATAATTCTCAATAATGTAATCAAAAGACGTTCAATCTTACCTGAATACAGTGCATCATTCACAGCAGAAATAATTGCAATTCACGACTCACTAAATTTAATACAAAATATGAGAAGCAATTTTGCCAAATATTACGGACTTCTTGTCTTCCCTTGAATCAATAAGAAACATTAACAACGATGAATTTTACGCTTGCAATATTAGACAAAACTCATTAAACTCGGAAAAAGTAGTAATTGTTTGGATACCTAGCCATTCACAAATATCTGGAAACGAATTAGCTGACAAAGCTTCCAAACACGCCACAAAATCCCCGTTAATAGCGTAATATAATCTTAATATTTGCGATATATATAAATTTATAAATTTCAAAATGTTAAATAGAAAAAATATGTCATGGGCTACAACAACTTCATGGTTTCAAGAAATCAATAAAGATAAAAACATATTGTTCAAATACTACGAATAATCAGAGCATCAACCTTTCCAGATGGGAACAGATAATTATCACTAGATTGAGACTTGGCCATACAAAAATAACACATATTCATATCCCAGACAAAGATATAAGTAATCGATGTTTTTACTGTAATGGCACAAAAATCAGATTGAAACACCTTCTTTTGTATTCTAATTTTTTCCAATCAGAAATAATGAATTGTTTTTCAAATAAAAATGTTTTAGACATCCTCAATAATTTAACACCTACAAACATTAACTTATTCTGAATTTTTTAAAAAGTTGAAACTTATATAGACATATATAAACGAAATTGTACTAAATTATTGTAACATATAAAGATCCTATAAGCTTAAGACCATCGCGGTCATAGCTTAGAATTACAATATATCTTTTATAATTGTATTATAAATTCGATATAATTAAAATAAATAAATCCTCGGAACTCACATGTAACGTTATACGGGGACTATGCGCTATCGTCAGTAATTACACTGCGGGAAATTACACTTGGAAAATTGTTTGGTTGATAGAAAAAAATCCCAAAAAGGGGTTTCGGGTCAAAAGTTTTTAGGGTCCATTTTATATAGCTTAACTAAACACAAAGGGCCTCAAATATTTTGCTCTATACTTCGCAAAAGTTACGATAGAGTTTTAAATTTGATACAGTTTAGGGGTTTCATGAAGAATCAGTTGTACAAAGTATGTATCAGGTCGGTCTAAATTGATGTAGTCCCTCAAATGATTCTTCAAATGTTGGTAATTTGAGATTTTAAGAAGAACAACACATTCTTTCAAATTTGGTATAACCCTTATATGAAGGTATCCGCTGATTTCGGCTATTTCCAGCGTCTTGGTCCCATTTTTCAATTGATTTTACCCTTATTTGACATCTTAGCTTCTAAGGGGGTAGAAGACCCCTTTGCGGAAATTTTTTGATTATATTTTCGAATCGATTTGGCTTAAAATGTTTGTTAGGCTAATTTGGGGGTAGATGGGCTTTTAAAAAACAGTTAATGTATACTTTTTAATACATGTGATCTATTATTTAGGTTTTAAACTCTCAAACTAAAACCTGTGGCTGAAAATACTTATGCTTTTAAAACTATGCATTAAAGACTAAAATTACGGGCCTGCAACGCGGACCGGGCCAGCTAGTCACTTATAAGGAATTGTGTGAACAATATTTAAAAAAAAAAAAAAACAGAAGGATGACCTTCTGGATTATCTGCAAAAGGGTGTTAATATCATTGACGGCACATATCGTCCAAAGATATTGCTACAATCATTAAAGGAAAAAATTAAAGGATTACTGATATCCTTCCAAGAAAGATTACTGATATACTTCCATTCAATTTAAAATTTGATGCAATAATATTTGAGAAATTTACTGGGGAAACTATGCTGAAGTATGGATGGGAAAATATGTTTACAACAGTGCACAAAATCCTAAACAATGGAAGAGACGTCATAAAAACATCACGAAATTGTGTTAAGGAGGTTTATTTGAAGGTTTTATATAAATTTATAGAAACATCAAGAATTTCTTTTTTTTTTTTAATTTAAAAAATGTCACTTTTACAATAAAAAATATAATATTTTCATTGACAGTTTTTGCTTTATTACCATATACTTTTAATTTCTATTATACTTAATGTATTGGAGTATAGCATTTTCCAATAAGTAATGGGATATAAGACACAAAAACAACCATTGATTGATGTAAAAAAAAACACAAAATTTGATCTTTGATAGTAATGTAGGGGAGTCGAACGGCAGATATACCAAGACCAAGCATATGTCTCCATTTTCTAATTTCAGTATCGTCGCTTCCGACGCGGACAACTCTGGATTAAAGGAAAAACTAACGTGTTTATGACATAAAAGGTCATCGATCCTCGATGTGTCTTACCTTTGATTATTCTGTCCATCAGAAAGTTCGATGCAAACTCATTCCGATGAAAATTGATCTAGATGACACTGATAATTTGTTTTTTATTAATTGGGCTTCTTGGGAGCCGTTAATCTCTGTTTCTGTAGACTTCGACCATGTGTCCTGCATTGGCATAAAAGATGTATGCCAATTCTTTAAGTATTCTGTCTATCAGAGCGTTCGTTGCCATCTCACTCCCATTTGGATTGATCTGAATGAGCAAGATCATTGGTCCTCCAGTAATCGGGCTTCTTAGAAGTTGCTGATCTCTGTTGCCGTAGACTTCCAGCATATGTTCTGTCTCGAACTTGCTGCCCCAACCCTTAATAAAAACAGTTACCCTAGTCAGGCTAGATGCCACAGTCTTCTTCACCACCCTCTGCTTTGCTTCTTCGCATCGGGGGTATGCTGTCAACCAATAACATGTCCCGTTTTATCTCGCAGCTTTATAGGATGCAAGTCTATTTTACTTCCAAAGCATGCATTAAAATGCACTTGGAACCAGATGCAAATGAGGGCCAAGGTGTAATGCAAAAGTATTCCCTTTTACTATATATTAATGATTTAATGAAAAATGAAATCCCTTCGTTAAAAGAAACACTCAAATAGATTTAAATCAAATATAATTATTTATTCAACTGAGTAAAATTTCAAATTTCACTTCGAGTCAACTGAACTTTCATTTCCAAAGGAAATGATGATGATTCTGGATCAAATGCCACTTCCGAAGCCAAATTAACCTTTCTTGCAAAAGGCACTGAGGATTGAAAAGAAGTCACTGTATTTGTCACTCCCCAATATTTAAGCAAATCTTTATTTTCTCTCTTTGCACCTTTTCTAGATGAATATTGCCACAAATTTGAAACTAAAATAATTTTGGGTTCACTATTTTCTACAACACATTACAACATTAGTTTCAATTTTATTTTTATTTATTTACTGGCGTATGGTATTACGGTATTAGTTAAGCTGGTAATATCTAATGGAGTTGCATTACCAACCAGCATAATGAATGCTAGAAGGCTGACACCTTATATAGTCGGTGCGATAATAATTAATTTTTTAAAGACGGTGAGTGAGTAATTCTTGATTTGATATTATTGTGATTTTGTGATTACTCACATGAAACTTGCTCTTACGTATTTAAGCCTTTTACTGTATGGTCTTATGAGGCGAAATGCTCTTTGATTCAGAAGTATTTAATAACAGAGAAATATACGAAGACCTGGACCTGCATAGACAACTTTCTGTCATAGGCTGTAGTATTCATTACGAACTTCAAATACCGAATTTGAAACAATTCTGGTAAATAATGTCGCTAAAATCATCAAAATACCGAATATCGGGAGGTACCGTTATATGGAGGCTATACGAAGACGTGGACCTGCACAGACAATTTTCTGGTATCCATTACGAACTTCAAATACTAAATTTGAAACAATTCCGGTGAATAATGTCGTTAATATCATAAAAATACCGAATAAAGGGAGGTACCGTTATATGGGGGCTATACGAGGACGTGAATCTGCACGGACAATTTTCTGTCTTAAAATACCGAATATCGGGAGGTACCGTTATTTGGCGGCTATATGAAATGTGACCTACATGGCCCATTTACGAACTTAACCTGCCTACTGGCAAAATAAACATTTGTGCAAATTTTAGCCTTCTATCTCAATTCGTTCGAAAGATAACGTGATTACAACAGACAGACACACAGACGGACATTGCTAAATCGACATAGAATTTTACGCTGATCAGAATATATATACTTTGTTGGGTTTTATATGAGTATTTCGAGGAGTTACAAACGAAACGACAAGTTAATATACCCTCCATAGTATGGTGGAGAGTATAAAAAGGACTTTTTTGCCGTAAATCTACGTTTGTTTGAGCTTTATGAGTTATGACTATATTAATAACGTGAATACACTGACATAGCAACCAGATAGAATATTTTTTTCTCTTATGATCCCCGGAAAACTAGGGTCTTCATATCCAAAGGAATAATTTTCTCATTTCCTGCATATCGTTTAGAATTCTGAAGAATACCGCTATTTTCATACAAAAAATTGTAAAAATTCAAACAAATGCCTAATGTTTGAGAATAGAATCCAATCTCTCTCTTCGATTGTCAACTCTATTCTCGGCTATTCGGCTTGACTGGAGCAATGTAGAGTGAGAAAAGAAACATGACCGCTTCGCTTGGGTGTAGATTCAATTCTGGTTTTTATTTAAAAATATGTTCCTTTAGTACTACTGAAACTAACTTAACATAATCGCAGCCACACAATTATTCTTATCTACTCTAATATTGAAGGAGAACTTTGCAGAGCTGCTTGTCATTTTATTGTAGTGGTCTTGTGCATCTACTGAGCGCATCAATATCTGTGCGTGTGGATCATAACCTTTAATTATCTCACATTATCGTATGCGTCAGGGCAAAAAATCACTGAATTGTTTACATGTTGTGTTCTATGGCAGCTGGGACATATGTAATTTAGAGTATTTATTGTTTATTGCTAGATTTTCCCAGCGCATCAACCGCACTCAAAATATGTACAAAGTATTTTGTACACCTAACTACTAACATTTTACCGAAGATGTTAAATCATTTTTAAGCGGGCGACATTCTGGGAATGAATTTAGAATCTCAAAATGGAGAAAAATATATAAAACTAGCTGGCCCAGTCCGCGCTGCCGGCCCGTAGTTTTAATTTTAATGCATAGTTTTTAAAGCACAATAATTCTCAAATCTGGCTCACATAGATGGTACAATTTTTGTATAAATGATGACTCGATTAAATATAAATAAATACGTCTTTCAAAAACCCTGATCCTATTTTTCAGTAGAGGTTTTAGTTTTTGAGTTAAAAACCTAATATTATAGCACATATATTAAAAGTATACATTAACTGTTTATAATAGGCCCATGTAAGATGGTTCTCCTACCCCAAAGTAGCCTAAACACACATATTAAGTCAAACAGATTCGAAAATTTAATCAAAACCTCGAATAGGGTAAAATCAGGAGGTATTTTTATATGAGCGCTACTCCAAACATTGATGCCAGATGCCAAATAAGGGCAAAATCAATTGGAAAGTGTGACCAAGACCCTGGTAATAGCTAAAATCACCGGACACCTTCACATAAGAGTATAATGAAGCATGGTCCTATTCTTATAATTATTTGAAAGAATTTGTTTTTTTTTTTATAAAATCTGAAATTACCAAACATTTGAGGAATGTGAAAGGGGCTCTATCATTGAGGGGGGCTATATCACAATGTAGACCAACCTGATACATATTTTGTACAAATGATTCCTCATGTAACCCCTAGGACTGTATCAAATTTAAAACTTTATCGTAACTTTTGCCCAATGAATTTTGCGTTTTTAATTCTCCATATCTAAGCAAAATCGAACATTTGGGTATGGCAACCATATAACAGCATGTATGGAACATATGCAACTTTCTCGATTTTTTCGGTTTTTTTCAATAAGTATTTTCAATTTCAAAAGGCCATTCTGAAACAATTCTACACAAAAATAAATAAATAAATATATATATATATATATAATATAACATATAGCCGAACAACTCCAAAACTATAAGTATTTCCAAATAAGGCAAACTAATTCACACTAACATTTTATTATATTTTAGGTTTGGCACTAACGTTGATTTATCTGACGAACGAAAATGGCGTCCACAACTAGCCGAGCTTCAAAAATTGCCTGCTTTCGGCCGTGGTTATATCTGCTGCAAATATGCTCTCCTCATGTTGGCCATGTTATATTGGGAATGAATACAGTACAACTTTACATGAAAGTGCCAGGAAGCAGGACTCCGGGGCATCAAGAAAACAACAATTTCTGTTCAATAATATCAACATCGGGCCTGGCGATTGTGAGTGGTTTGCGGTCCCTGACGCTTACTGGGGAGGCATTCATAATTTATGCGAACAAATAACATAAGTTACTTACATGGATCTTGGTGGCCTGTATTAGATGATTTATATAAAGAAAATATTCCAGTTTACCGATTTATACAACGACCCGGTGATTTGGTTTGGGTCAATGCTGGGTAACTATTGAATTATTAAAAATAATATTATCTAAATAGCTCATAAAAAAAATTTTTGTTGGCATTAATAATCTCAAATGATTCATAGTGAATAGTTTTTCATCCGTTTTTTTAAAACTACATAATCTCAAACAAACTTAAAAAAATGTAAACGATTTATGGGCAATATTATACTAGCTCGTCGATTATTATACTGCTGTTTAAGAGCTTATAGACAATACGGCTGTTACCTAGATATAATGGCGTATCTTATTACATTCATTTGCATAATGCGACTAATACCTCATATAGTGTTCTCTACCCAGACTTCTCTTAGCAAAATTCACCATTATTTAGTTTGTGTATGAATTTTGGACAGAAAATTTCTCATTTTACATATTTCAATTCATCATGAAAACTGATGAATATCATAGATCTGCTTAACTGGATTTAAAACATTGTTATAAAAAGCACAAAATGTATCGATTATACATTTTACTATTGGATTTCCTTGCTGTTCAAATGTTTGTCATTTTAATACCGTCCAAAAATTGTTTGCGATAAAACTACGAAAATAAAGCATCAATGTTTCTTCTATTCTAAATGATGTGTAAGTTATAAAAATGTGTATTTCTTCCAGTTTAAAGTTGGTGGTATCTGTTTGTCATTAATGGGTTAATAACTTTGTTTACCCGTCTACAAGCAGCAATGACTTTGTGAAATAAAACGTTTTTTTGGTCTTAAGCAAGTCCACGTTGTTGCTTACATTTGTTGTCATTTTTAATCAATACTCGTAAACACTGTTACAAAATTTCACTAGATGTTCAAACATAGTGAATGTGTGTTCGAGCAATGACTGCAGGCATTAATAACTTCATATTTATTCAGTTGCCATCTTGGGCTATTGTTTGTCGGAAGTATTATTATTTATCTGCGAAGTATTATCTAACTGGAAGTATTATCTAACTGCGTCGACGGATAAATACCCTTTGAAATGTTAAATTAAAGGCTCCTTGAGGCCATTGACATTTTGTCTGCAATCTTGTATAATATAACATTTGTTATTGCAAACTAATTAAATGTATTATGTACATTTAGTTGTCGAATTGTTGAGAATATGGAATTCTAACTTTTAATATTGCAATTTTTTTGCAAAACTATCTTAGAAAGTCCATATGCAACAATAAGAAAGAATTGAGGATGAACATTGTAAAATATAAGCCGTGATTTTAACACATCAACTTATTATTAGCTAGATTTGTCTATAGCGATCATGAAGGTATTTCCTTGCATGTCTGGGTGGAGGAGGTGTCAATTCATATGCTAGCCATTGGGAAGTCTGTATTGGATTACAATTTTATTGTGCTTCTCCACACCGGAGTCGCATAGTTTTCCACAGGATGGTCTTTTCGTTATAAGACAGCAACAAGGTTTGCTTATTAGCTCCCCTAAAGCTGAAAGCAAGTGAATTGAGAACAGTGCTCCTGCATTCTAGTTCCTACAGCGGGATCACCATGCTCTTTCTAGTTTTGGGAACCAATAGGATGGCTAACGACAAGTTGAGAACTTTGCATAAATACGTAACATACTAGACCCAAACTGGATTTCTTTGAAAAAAAGAGCGAATAAAACCTTCGATTGCCGTAGTAAAATAGGCCATTAGTAAGGTATATTAAGGTAAATGTCGTATTTATCTAGCGGAGAATTATTTATATCTAAACATCTTATATATAAATATATAAAAATGTGTTAGTTACTACGCTTATGACCCAAGAACCGCTGGTCTGATTTTAACTATTCAAACAAATTCAGATTCTCTCTTGGCAGAAAGGATAAATCCAAAAAAAAAAAAAACGTAAATTTGAAATTTTCTTTTTGCCTTTGGGAACGTACTAATCTTCTTTCTTCTTATATATAAAAAAAACAATTGTTGTTCGTTGGTAATGGAATCAGTTGAGAACGGCTGGACCGATTTGCATAATTTTTGTACAAACGTTTTCATACCCCGAGTTAGGTTTTTACAGAAAAAATATTGACTACGTCTACTTTTACCCCCTATTTCGACATCTAAAATCCTTATATTTGCCAAATAATGGAGATTTCGATCGAGAAAATTTCGATACATCGAGAAAATTTGCATATTTCTGTACATGCCGTTATACTTTTAAAAGCATCAAAACATTAAAAATCCAAACGTACTTTTAAATGAGGCTATACCTAATGGGGAACCAATAGTAGCCACTACTTGGGAATAGAAAATAAATCATAAAGTGGACGTTTGTTATAATTTTTTTGACTCAAAATAACTTTGAGCGCTTCA